>NW_026942308.1:98071-143455 GCF_024139115.2 Armigeres subalbatus
CTAGAAGTTACGTATTGCTAAAGTTTTGTTAGACAATTTAGTATCTCAAAACATCCAAACCAAGTTTATAATAGCCTTTACCTTGCACTCATTAACACAACATGATATAACAATGTTGTCATTGGCGTAACTAACGGAAAATCCAGGGGGCTAGAGTTTTAGATTTCACGCATTTAACTGAAACGAATGGGTATTGTTTATTACATTGATCATTTTATTAAAAATAATAATAAAAAGTAAATAGAAAACAGTGTTGTTTACAGCTGTCCATTGCTCTTTTTTAATTAGCATTTAATCGTCGAACTGATTTGTTAAACTGTTTCACCACTGTCAACGACAACTTCCTTGAGCAACGATGATTCAATATGAAGTAAAGCCGGAAGAGAATCGATCCTGGTCCCATCGTAGTACGAAGCCATTTTGATGCGTCGCATGTTGAGAAACTTCGTTTAGCAGGTGCCGAGCCGCAGGAATAGTGGAAGCGATTTGAAACATCTGTGAAGATTCGCCATGGCACTGTATCTAAGCTTCTTACGAATTGCAAATCCACTGATTCCTTCTTCATACTCTGAGGTAGTTTGTAACGCATCTCTGACCTCAAGTCAATATGCACGTCAAGTTTTGAGCATAAACACCACAAAGCTGCTCCTTCAACCTGCAGCCCTGGAAACAGTCAATGCTTCTGCGATATCCAAGATTAGCAACCGACTCTCAATACCAGAAATTATTGACAGGATACGCAATGTTAAAAGTAAATTAATACTCAGTGTTTATCTGAGGGTTCTTCCTATTGATATCCGAACAAATACTTCAAGACGGCGGTTTTTCACAACCCGCCTTTTCCGACTCATTCTATTCCACTGCACATCAATGTCTACCTCATTGAAAATGTCAAAATTTCGCCATAAGTCCTCAAAATTTTTCGCCCCCAGCTTCAATGTATCCAGCGTTCCACGAATCAATTTATTGATCCGCCGAGAGTTGACTCGTTTGAAGAATTTGAGAAACATTCATAATAGAAAGAACGAAATCCATTATGAAAAGGCAAACAACAACGGGCTTCACAATTGCGGAAAGAATGCCGTTTCATTGTTATTGAATCCTTATCCGCACTTCCTTTGACAGTGATTTATAAATCCTTCAAAATTCCCAATTAGGCAACGGCAATTTTGTATCGGCAATTCCATCTTGTTGTGCTCAAGCTTACCAATTTCTTTAACCGTTAAACCAAGAGCTTTTTGAGTTTCACGAAAGCGGAATGTCTTCTTCTTCTTATTGGCATTAACCACACTGGGACAGAGCCGCCTCACAGTAGTCTTTATTAAGCACCTACAGTTATTAACTGCGAGGTTTCTAGCCAAGTTACTTTTTGTTCTGTGTCACAGAGCTACAACGATGATACTTTTATGCCAGGAAGTCGAGATATTTCCAACTGAAAACGGGAATCGAACCCAGCCACCCTCAGATGTGTCTTTCTTTGTGCAGCGTCTTACCGCACGGCTAAGGAGGCCCCAAGAAAGCGGAATGTGTGCTTAGTTTATTGTAATGTATGGAGAGATTCAATTATGTTGAAAATGAAGCTCCTTTATTTGCTTACACGCATCATGATGATCGAATTAACCTATGAGCCATGCAACATAAATGTGCTTCAGGATGTAAATTCCTAATCAATTTCGCACACCGTTGTGCCTGCCTTTCATTACTGATGCTCCATCGTGACTGTGCTACCATACATGACGTACCAATACCAGCCTTCGATCACCCGCTGATAGCTTCTGATAAGCTTTTAGCATTTCGGCGAGAGCAGTCGACGAAACAAATGAAACTCTCCCAATGCAGTGACCGTCAGGATATCGTAGAACCACCGCCATTTGCTCTTCCTTAAAAACACCTGCCTCGTCAACTATAACGCTGGTATGTCATAGAATTTTGTCACGTATTTTATTTTTGATTTCAGATGCCGCCAAGTTTATCACTTCATTTTGAATCTTAGGGCTATGTAATTTGTTTTTCGATCAAAGTGCTATTTAAATTGTTCATCATCATTTAGGCGAACAGTTGACATCTACTGGCAGAATTCCAGAAAATTTCTATTGCTAGATTCTCATTTTCTATGTCTCCTCAAAGGAAGACCCTGTCTCTCAAGCAAAGAATTGTGTCAAAAGCTTTTCCACATAATTCGAAATCTCTGATCCTGCTGATATTTTGCTCAATACGAGTTTCGCAAGATTTGTTTGTCTGTTTGCGATTCAAACTTTTCGTTGCATTTCTTATGAAAGCAGGATGATTCGTGTGTTCGCAAAAGCATCCAGTAGTTTTTTTCCATTTGTTATAACCGGTAGAAATAGTCATTGTTGATCTCGAGTTCGATTTCAACTGACATTTCAACTGATAGTCGGCATGGAAAGCAGAACACTTTATCAGACATTACATATACTTAATAGAGTGATTCAAATTTTGACTTTTTCGTCTCTATGCTTAAACGATAGTTTTTGCTATTTTAATAGTCCTCCCAAATTTTAGCTTGATTTGGATGTAATTTACAGTACGTGCCGTTTGAAGGTTATATGAAAATTACTAGAGAATTGCCACTGTGTGATCTATTCGTATGCCCAGAATATATTTGAATATATTTAATGCATCGACATCAAGAATAGATCCTAAGTTGAAAGCATTGTTTGTTATCTAAAATGGCAATTATTTTTCATGAATTAATTTGAGTACCGCAATCAAGTTTCATGTTGTTCTGTTGATTGCGCTATTCAAATTAATTAATAAAAAATGTTACTTAGGACCTTTTGAAAAGTTGTTGAGAGTTATGGTATAATCTGACTTTGTAAGAAAATTATAAAGAAAACAGAAATGTATTATTATATTGATGTTATTCTTTTACGTGTTAAATTGAATTTTCCAGTCAGTATTTCATAATAACTTTTGTTTAGCATAAAATCGTTTAGCACAACAACAATATTTTCCTTGTTAAATTTCCTTGCTGCTAACGTAATCATACATTTTTAGAGCTTAATGGGCAATGATGGGGAACGTTTTTCCTAAATTTATGTTTTCTAGTAATTTTCAAGCAAGCTTCAAACTGCTTGTGCTTCAGTCAACAATCCAAATTAGCTAAAATTTAGGACGATTATTAAAACGGCAAATGCCATCGTTTAACATAGGGAGCAAAAAGTCAAAATTTGAATCACTCTAATACTCAATCCATGGAAATGATCCGTTGATGATCGGTTGATGTGGTCCTGATTCAAGGTACCCAAGTCAAAACATCCATGCAGTGACGCAAGGCTGCTTTAACTTAGAAATTGTAGTATTTGATGAGCTCGCGCTCGGTTGGATCTGATTCATCCACTGAAGCTGGAGACGTAAGACAAAAATTGTCGTATCCGTCCTTTTTTCTCATGTTTTTCATTTCTGTGACATATGTTTTATGGTAATTAGGGAATTACTGAATATACATGTTATAAAACATAATGATAGTTTTACTTACCAATTGTTTAGAAACGAAAGCGTACAAAATTACAAAACGCTCCCGCTACTTTGATTTTGACAGTTTGAATTGTATCAATGAAAACAAAGAGAAAGGTTAATGGGAAGAAAATCTCTAGTATGTGAGTATCCAATAAATTATGACGTTTCATGATATGATTTTCATTGATTAACATTTTAACATGCGGCAAAGCTTCTAAACGTTAACAAAGGCCGTCCTATTGAAAGAATAGGACGCTTGAATAATGGATTCATGACATGTCCATACAAAACCATTTTAATTTTCTGTGGTAGTTCACAACCGTTGGTTTGATGAGCAAAGGTTGGATGAAGGAAGAAGAGCGCGGTTAGCAAACATATAAAGAGAAATTTAAATTTTCTAGGGCTAAAGCCCCTAGCTCTAGCTACGCCAATGAATGTTGTTATCTTTGCGTGGAATATCTTTGAAAGTATTAATAAGTAGCTGTGGAAATGCTAACAGAACAGTTAAGTAACAAGGAAGGAAGGGCCAGGATCTATATCGTTGTAGTTCTGTTCTCACTCGTGGTTAAAATAAGATTCAAGCAAAGCGTGTTTTATTGAGCGGAGTGGTGGACGAGGTGACTGCGCTCAACGAGTCCAGGTTAGACTGACACATTTATGCGTTTCAAAAATCGTTATACGATTGATTTTACTAATGCTTAATTACACTAATGAAACTAATACATGAATCACTTTGAAAGTGACTGATTCTTATTGAACGTTTCAAAACTATTGGTCATAAAGCATCGTAACTCAGCATACGGATCGACGCATTGATAAGACTTTGGGGCGATTCAAATATGACGTCCACTACCCTCTCCATCAGCGCTTTTGATATACCTAGTATGTATATGTACTATCACAAAATCTTAGACGAACTGCGTCCTAAAACCTGTGACGTCATTTTTGAACGACCCTTTATGATTTATTTCTTCTTTTGACGTGGGACTACACCCGTGTATTCTATACATGGTACACTTCACGATTACGCACATCGAAATTGACCCAAAATATGATAGACTTTGAAGTTGATATCTTTAATGTTTCACGATGGATTTTTCAATTTTCTTGGACCATCGGCAGCGCATTGAGATCGGCAGCCCGAACAGCTTTCAACAATTCAAATGCAATCATTCCGTCAGTAACAGCTTAGCAGTAAACATCCTGTATTTCTGTTCTTCTGTTTAAGCATTTTCTGTAAAGACAAAACAACAGTTACTGAACTAGTCTGTCAGAGGTTGACTGGTTGAGGTTGGAGGTTGGCCTTGGGACTGTTATCAGGGGAAGAATGGGCCAAATAGGGTTATAAATCACTCGTTTCAACCAGCTAGAATGTCCGTAAATGGAATTAATGTATCCAAGAACAAGAAAACTAAAATATAAGAGATTTTTGAACGATTTTGTTATTCGAGCTATACAGTTCAAGAGAGCGTTGGTTCAATCTCACATCCCAGGCCATTGTCACACCAATTGACTCAAACTGAAAAGCACTGTTTATCTGAATGATGATAATCGATCGGTGAGGATCTAATTTTTCTAGCAGCGACGAGCCTTCAGTACACCCAAACAGCGGATGGCATATTTTAAAACATGCTGATAAGAATCTTACAGAACTGTAGAATAATTTATATACAATTTCTTAAGATTTTAATAATTGTTTATCAAATCTTACAGATTTGTATTATTTTAATACAATTCTGTATAAGAGTTACAGAATTGTAATGCAAGATTTTATACAACAATTGATGATGTTTTTGGTAGGAGCAGATTTTTCTGCATACCCCTACACGTGTTTTGATTTCTTGAGCGTTCTGCTTAGATTTTGAAAAGAGTGAAATATCAATGTATCAAACAATACAGACAATATGATTACAAATATTACCATTACTTACAGCAACAGAGTCCTATGTCACCTTGTGTACAGCCCAATTGGATGCATCGGAGTTTATTTTTTTTTTTTCAAGATTGTTCACTTAGTTCACGAATAGCAGTTCTTAATTTACTCACAAATATTTTCAAACGCAGCAAAATAAAATTTCCATGAAGAATTTGAAATTTTCCATAAAAAATAGGAAATTGCCAATAAAGAAATCAGGGTATGACCAATAAATAAATATTAGATCTGTTCACCATTTTCAAAAGTATTTTGATTTAAAGTGCCACCTCTATTTCAATGAGTATCTTAAACGGAGTCTCCTGGCCTTTTCAGCAAATCCATGGAGATTAAGAGGTCATCAAACGATATTTGTGATTTTTAGACTTTTCATAGAAATGTCGTCTGAATGCATCAATTTAACTCTACATATTAGAAGCATTATGAATATCTTCTTTAGACTATTATCTACCACTTTGTCATTGATACAGGATGTTTAGAAGGTTTATTCTATGTCTTTTAGTACATTTAGCTGAAAATGCCTAAAACCTAAATAATTTTAAGTTCTTCTGAGGTAGAATAAATATTCAATAGGGTAACGGCTCAAACCTTCCCATTATGCTACGGTTGAGCACAATATCGTTATAAATCTTCATATATTGCATTTCCAAATCAGAATAATTCCACCAGCCAGCTTGCTTACATTTGGTTTTGACGCCAACAGCGAAAAACGACGATGAATGTCCGCAATATCTCATTTAAACCAGCGAAAGTCTCGAGAGAAATGGACAAAGGTCGGCATCCTTGTCCCTATCAGGTGGATAATTTTCAGCCCACTTGGGACGAGTGAGTGTTGATTTCAACATACGAGAGATAAAGATGGGTTGTTTTATAGTACCAGTCATTTTGCTTGTGTTAAATAAAGGCAGCATGCAAACAAATAGAGAGAAAATCAAATCATCTTATTGAGCGTGAATTTAATTGGTTGCATGTACTACCACACTGACTGTGAGAGTGCATTTCAGATTCCCCCAATAGCACGCTTACCAAGGACATGCTAACGAAAATACTATTATATGAATCATTTATTTCAAATATTTACCATTTGCAAGTGTAGTTTAAAAAATGAAGACTGTATTAAAACTGCACTTGCAAAAAGGCTACATATTCTAGCCCCATGTTGTACCTTCAAACAAATTGCATAGTTAATTATTGGCTGCCGCATAATTTTGAGATTTACTGCTAGATGAAACCGGCAGTTGTGTCTCTGCCTTGCGATACTCTCAAGAAACTTTTTTTCCAAAACGTAAACAATTTTAGGTGGGATGATGCATAACGCACTACAAAGAAAGCCAATTGTAAACTTATTCTAGGCAATTTTGCTTTGTACTGTGCATAAAAAGTTATAACTAGCCAACTTCCTGATATTATTACACAATTATTCATAAAAAATTATTGGATGTTGTTTTAACTCTGCATGCATTGAAGTTTTATGATTGGTACGTGCGTTTGATTCCACTCCTCTCTATATCGATCAGCTGTTGAGAATCTCTCAAAATTCACGTGTTTCAACTTCCTGAGTTGAAAGAATACTTTTCGGTATCATTTTACAGATCAAAATACTTTTGTGCACAATAAACTAAATTATGATGAAGGTATTTGTCAAGTAATTTGGCTTGAAACTATTCACATGAAATGCCGTTGAAAGTTTATCTAATGAAACACTGATCCATTGTATCTTTCATTATTAAATGAGAAAATGTTTGTAGATTCAAGTCGAAAGATGATAAAACCAAATATTCTTACACTAATTGAATCATTTATTTGCGAAATTATGAAGAAAATGGTATACGAACCACGAAAGGTTGATGCTTGAATCGTGTTTGAAGCTAAGGTAGGCAATTATTTTGGATGTTCTGGAATGAAAGCGATTATATCGTGATTCGACGGCTATGGATTAACCTGTTTTAACAAAAATTCTGCAACCTAATCAGCATCGGATATTCATCTCCAGCTTTCGGTTATTTTCTCCAGTACGGGTTATTGGAGAATGTTTTGATTTTAGAGTTTCACCCATACTCAACGTAGCTACAAATCGAAAGCGCATGCCACCATTTGGCTACGGGTGCCCCCAGTATTGTCCATAAAAGTTTTGTTAATTATATCGCCATACTAACGGAAATTGTGAAATAAAATGATAGCTGACATAGTGGTTGTTATCCATTCATCTGGTGGAAAGCAGGTATGTTCATTCAGAAAACTCTTTTATTTGGCAATGAAAACTCTAGCACAGCCAGCCTGCATAAGTCAACGAAACATGGCTGCAAAAACTGAGTCAAAGTGATTTTCATGCAAGATAATTGCTTTAATAGTTCAAGAAGTGTTAAATCTAGAGTTATGAAGCAGATATATGTTTGATACACTTTTCTAAAGAAGCAGGTTAATATCTCCACAAATCGACGTATTATCGCTGAAATATTGATTAATTTGCGTGATGAGCCAATGTTATATCCAGGCCAACATTACGCCGGTTACCCTATGTGCCCAATTCAATTATTCTTTATTTTCTGAGTGTTGCGGAAGTTTCTTCCATAATCACTTTATTCTGAAAATAATCTTCGGATGTAACAAGCATAAAATACTCAACATTTGAATAGGGTAGTCACAAGAATGCCAGAATGCCACCAAACAAGAATATCAAGAGAATGGGGAATGCCCATGCTAAAACAAAGCTGACCATGATTTATGAGCAATGGTATTCAGAATGCTCGATCCACTGGTATGGATCTAGAGGGCTATGGTAGTGTTAGGGCCTGAGATCAAGAGGTCCACGGTTCGAATATAGAGGTAAAAAAGATTTTTTTAATCTACAGATTTGTTTGAAATCGATCCAGTCCACAAATCACCTGCCCACTCCGATACCTGCCTCGTTCTGTGTTTTTTTTGCTGAATTTCTCTAAAGCTTTTGTAATCCTAATCAAATATAACAATATTATATTTACAGTTGATATGTGTGTTCATATAGTTTGAAATCTGTTTCTTGTTTTCCGACATTTCGTTGGCAAAGTTCCATAAAACCACGTCATTTACACTATTTCTCAAGCGGGCGCCTACAGCTTCTTTATTAAGTGACATAGATTTTCAAACACACACACACTCCCCGCTCAAAAGGATCGGATCGGATCATGCAGCGCCGAGGATAGAAATCTTGTCAATAAATGGCGGCATCATTGCTAGTGATCGACTTCGCTCGCCCATCGATGCCATGTCACTTGCACCATATAACGCAATATACCCAACAGCTTGACTGACCACCAGGAACGACAAATGTCGTCACAATAATGCAAACTGCAATGATGCATATTCTGCTTCGATGGAGTGCAAAATGGTTTGACATATTTATAGGTCGATGCCGATGCTGTGATGTGCGCTTCATACATGCCGGCGCGGCACAAAATCTCAATCTAAATAGCATGTACACCCATCCAATCCTTCAAGAAAATGTGACCGTCATCGTCGTCGTCGCCAGGCTGTCGATATGCGATACAAAAGCAAAGATGCAGCTCCAGGTCATTTATGATGCTTTAGGTTTATGTTGCGCTAGTTGGATGCACTGTTCTAAATGTCGATTTACTTAGGCCAACGGAAGCTAGAATTTCAGTCGCCGGCAACAACGACAACGACTTCGTAGATAGTGCATGCGGCCAAGACGATGATCGACGGACGTCGGTTGAGGACAATCCTTTTCTTTGCCACACACATATGGATATCATAGTCGCTTGTTTGTTCTGGCTAAATTGCGTGTGGTAAACCTTCCTTGGCAAGTCCACCGGCATTGAGGTGCGGTGCCGTCATCCAAAAGGCGTCTCAAATCAACGTCTTCTTCATACTTCAACGCTTCGCATGACCGACATGTTGGTTTACTTGTGGGTGGTAAGACTAGTGTGTTGATAGTTTGTTATAGAAATTCTATAGGCTAGTAAGTATCGAGATATTATAAAAATTATTTTAAATTTGAAAGCAACGCCCTTTATTTTTTTAAATTCCGTATAATAATCTATAATAATCAATCAAAAGTGTAAAGTCTCATGCAATATTTGCATAAGAATCCAGCAATTTTGCATATGCCCAGATTTTGGTGAGATCTTGTACAAAATTGTGGAAAATTTTACAAACGCTAGTAGTTAAATGTCACATTGCAATTTGATATTATGTGTATTGAATAATCAAAGTTCAAACTAAATATCTATTTTTTTATTAAATATGATTTTCGATTTTAGTTTTATGTTCAGGGCAAAAGAAAATAATCAAATATATAGAGAATTTACTCCTCAAGTTCACGTTACTGCAACCATTCTACTTGGCTTAAAAGAGTCTTATTATGTCATGAGTATTTTACACTCTTTAAATACCAGTTTGAGAATGAATTTCATAAGCATTCAAGAAAATCATTCAATGATGAGGGTCTTAAATAGTACATAACCATTTTCAACTGTTTGCTCACAGAATTGTCGCACACACGACAGATTTGCGGTTTTTCATCCTAAGTCGTTGTCACTATACGGCCAGCTTTTGTCGGCATTATTGACGCGGCAGGAGACTGGAGAGACGTTTATGTCTTATGAGCCTTCTTCAACCACCCTCTCTCACCACGATTATTATTGCGCTGGAGGGATAAATGAATGAATGAATAAGTTCTACCGCGGCATAGAATTGGACTCGAGCGGCACTAAAGAGGAGCCTTAATTGCTTTCCTGGGGATCCTTGAGGACGGCGGAAGAAAGTAGTATTAGTTACTTCGCTGAATGCAAAGTGCAACAGACTGTTCGCGAGCTGCGAGAGCGTAGATTGTTTTATCCATTTGAATGGTGGACTGAATAGACTGTTTGTAAAGTGATACATATAATCTATTCAGCACGTAAACGGGGCTAAGTGTTCCTTTTGAGGTTTAAGAAAATCTCCAGATTATGATTAATATCGATTTGTATGAAGAAATATTATTAAATCTTTATGCTGGTTTAAACACATTTTACACTAAACAGTAATGTTATAAACAGTAATAATAAACGCATGAGGATTTATTCATGTTTTTGAATCAAATACATTAAAATCTTGAAAGCTCTTCATATTATTTAGAAATTGCCATTTATTCTGGTCGAGTTAATAGGGTTTTAACATAATTGTTAAAAAATTCCTCTTTCGTATGATATTAAATGCTTAGCAACAGATGAGATTCTGTACGCACAGATAAAATTAAGTTTTTAAGTTGTGTTTCACAAACTCATTAGATAAGCTATATTTGAATTCGATGACATTAAATTTTAATCTGATTACAAACTGATCAAATTTGCCTGGTTGATCAATTTGTCCTGGATTACGGTATCTATATTTAAACTTTCGTGATGGACTGGGCGTCCTTGTCAGACGTCCAGGCGGTATGTGCATTGTAGGTTATTGATTTGGATTTAATTAATACTGAATGGGGCAGCTGAGCTACCTAAATGTGGTCTAGGCGGAAACAATTTGGCGGATGTCATAATGTTGTCACAATTAAATGTTTGAACTTTATGAGGAGTAGTTATGCTCACTGTTCACGCTGTCTTCAATTAGATGCAAATTAATTGGATTTAGCGTTGAGTGTAATTTTGCTTAGGGCTCGATGTTTGAACGTTAGTAAATATTATGATTGAAATGGAATGCGATCAATAAGGGTGTTTAAATATGACATCCATAACTATTTGAAACTATTCAATTCTAATAATATCATTGCGCCCTCAGGAGTTTTCCTTAGCTGTGCGGTAAGACGCACGCCATAAAGCAAGACCATATGCCGAGGGTGGCTGTGTTCGATTCCCGGTGCCTGTCTAGGCAATTTTGATTGAAGTCTGACTTCCCTGGGCATAAAGTATCATCGTGTTAGCCTCATGATATAAGAATGCAAAATGGTAAACTTAGAAACCTCGAGTTAATAACTGTGGAAGTGCTTAGAACACTGTGCGAGGCGGCTCTGTCCCAATGTGGGATGTAATGCAATAAGAAGAAGAAGAAGAAGAATATCATTGCGCTTTTGTCTATATTCGAGCGCCAAAACATAAAAAATGTACTCAAACGTGCAGCTCAATCGGGTTGTAAGCAAATGACGTAGGATCACGTAGTGTATGTAATGAATTCCATTAATAGTAGCAGAACGCACCCTGCGTTTTAGGGTTGACAGTACAAATTACAAAGTGTCAAGTCTTTGCTGCATTGTGGTACTTAAATCGATTTCCGCACAGTAAAAACGATATCCGTCAAAAATTAAACTTTTAGCTGGGTTTCGCAAATAATTGTTGATTTTCAGCAGCTTTGACAGATAGCTCAACAAAAAACATGTTTTGGGGCTCGGCTGTGCAAATCTCGGTAAAAGTTGAACAAATTGTGAGATCCTGATGAAAAAATTAAGGTAAAAAGAAGTCAAACCAGTTCTAGTACTGATCATTGATTATTATACAAAGTTATACAAAGTTGATAATTTATCAAAGTGATCTCGAGTCTGTAACTGACGTAAAACCATGGATCCGTGGATGGAGTAGGAAGACTACACAGATTTTTGTATTTGCTATGCATATTCATGAACGATTTTTTATATGGATTTTGACAGCGCATGCAATCTTAGAATTTGAGGAAACTTTTCCTTTTATGATATATACCAATAAATTTTTTATCCGACCCTCCATCAAATCTGTCAAATCTAAACAAAAATAGTCAAACGAGAAAAAAATTTGAATTTTTTTGCCGATTTTTCTATAAGGTCAATGAGGATCAGGTGTCTCCATATTGACGCAATAACTTGAAATTTAAATTTCCTAAAATTGAGATGTGTTGAGATTTTGATCAGTACAGACTATTTAGAATTTATAGCTTTGTGCTGTGAAAAATGATAGATTTGGCCATTATTGGGAAAAGTTTTTCAAATTTTGTGGCCACTAAAAAATTTAATCTAATCAAACCGTCCTGCAGAATCAATAGACTGTCAATTCAAAATATAACTCACCACCAGTATGGTAGCATTTTGATTTTCAAGAGACCAAATGAAAATGTAGCGGGCGACCTGTCACATTACAAGCAGTCATGATGGGAATGTTGCTTTGTTTTAATATCTAAATTTTTGAATAGTAACAAATAACGATGACTAGTCGATAAAATGATTATATTCTGCCTGATTTTCGAGAAAGAGTTACATTATTGAAGAGCAAAGCGCGTTTAAATAGTTTGACAGGCCCAGAAACTTGACGGAAATCCTTCCATTGTGTTTTCGAACAAATGTTTTCGACAAATATTCACGTCACAATTAGGTTGATCTTTATCTCCTTCAGACATTCCTTCAGTGAAATTTGAAATTGGTGTTGTACTGCAAATCCATTCCGTCTTGAAAAGCTTTACTTTGAGTGGAAGGTAATAACTACCATTATACATGAATACAGAAAGCTCCACTGAAATGACTTCTCAGACAGCAATTAGGGATATCACTTTTGGGTAAGCAATCAAGTACAATCAAATGCAGAGTATCAATCTCGAATTAATTTAGCAGAGATACACAAAATGTGCAAATTCAAGCATGCAATTGCTTTCAATCCATGATTTTGAATTTTTTCACGTCCTGTACCTAACAACTCAATACCCACCCAATCACAAACTGCAAAAAACCAAATAAATATCTTGAGAAAATTTCACTTGGCTGCCACTGATACTATCCATGCGAATAAATATTTGTAGATCTCGCCCGACGCGCCTCTCCTCGTGTCTCTGCTACGGACGGAACTTTCTTGCGTCGAAAGCGGTTTATTGTACTTTGAATAAAATTATTCACACAGCATCTTCCTTGTATAAAGTGATGGTCCTGAGAAGAACCAGTTAGTTTTCAGACACTTATCGCATAATTATTCGCAGCAGTAGCAGTCAAGGAAATTTCCTAAATTGTAATTTTAGTGTAGCTACTTGTTTCAGGTTTTATTTCCATCCATGCGAATTATGTTTTGCAGCTTTTCCTTCTGACGCGCGCTCGTGATTTTACTACGACGGCACATTCTGCTG
The DNA here is from genome assembly GCF_024139115.2 of Armigeres subalbatus. Taxonomy (NCBI): domain Eukaryota; kingdom Metazoa; phylum Arthropoda; class Insecta; order Diptera; family Culicidae; genus Armigeres; species Armigeres subalbatus. Next base: position 111,537 of record NW_026942308.1, read on the forward strand.
TCGCCAAGCGATTATAATTTTAAATCTCTGCTAAACCTTGCTTCTAAAATTGTGATCCAGAATTGATTTATTTTTTTATATCAAACTGCAAAAAACAAGAAAACTTGAATAACTATCCATGATAAATATTTGTAGCATCTCCTTCCGACGCGCTCTCTGGAACTTTCGCAAGCGGTTAATTTACTTTGAACAAAAATTTAGAAACAACCAAAACCTTCCTTCCTTGTATAAAATGGTTCCAGAATAACCAATTTATTGATCTTCCAACAAAACCAGATTCAGAACCACGCAAGAAAATTTCACTTGAGTGCCGCTGACGCGACGATAGCCACTCGATAGTTTGACGCTAAGGTGACACGGAAGCACTGACAATCATCAAATCGTCATCATTTTCGTCATTGAATGCTTAACTTTTCTACAAACATATGATTTTGATAAAGTATCACAGACGCGCTTACTACCAATCTGCATGCTGATACATTTACAGTTAAGCAACCAACTGAAAACCGAAATACGCCGCCCAAAGTTGCGAGGTGATAATGCTAGAAAGAGACGAAAGATAGGAGAAATCAAGATTTTTATGTATACAGGTTATCCGACTTGTCAATATCCCCAACTCAGCCATCTTGGATTTTGTATGGAATTTATGCTCGTTTGTTTATGTTTTGCATGAAAATGTGCTCTCGGCTGGTTATTCCATCTACTGACGAGTCGGATAACCTGTACATAAAAACTCAATGGTGCAGCCCGATCGGGTTGTACGAAAGGTGACGTTAAACTACGTAGCTGTTTGTAATGTACAGGTTTTCGACTATTCGTGATGAGACCAAAGCAAGCGTTTTCAGTCCAGCTTGAATCTGCTTTCGTTGTTTATCCTTCCTCTGAGATTGAATGAGCATTACGAAAACTGGTGATGTAGGTAACCTCTAGTGGAGGTAGCACCAAGATTTCGCTTGAAAACTATTGAAAACATGATTTTCCTTAAAAAATTGACTTTGCACCTATAGTGGCGAGTCTCATAAGAAACCAACCACTATGGGAACCAAAATTAATTTTTACCGCCACTAAAGGAATCGTGTTTCCATAGTGGTGCAAGCAATATTTGGTAATTGTTGATATTTAATGACATCTAACTAATTTTGTTAGCAAATTTATTAGTTTATCTATTGATTAAGATATTAAAGCTAAAGTTCCCATAATTATCAATTAAAAGAAATATTTTCTTTTGTCGATCTACTAATACCTCCACTATTGGTACCATTGCCATATAATTTTTGGACCAACATTTGAAAAGAAAGATAAAATAAAATTTTCTAATAATCGAGGATTAACAACACTCTCAAGCGTCTCATATCCAAATTACCAATTGATAAAACTCGCTAGAGTAAGAATCGTTCGATAATTGTTTCTCGATTCGAAGCATTGGTAAATGCTACTTTTGAAGTTATTTTCCACATAACACAAACACAATGCCAAACATCCGATTGAACTTCATTGTTGACATTAAATTTGTAGAAGAGTATTGTTAAATGATAATCGATTCCAAAATTTGAAAAGCACAACCCTGGCTGATAGTGTACAGCTGCAACATCACTGACCAGCACATAAAAGCCCTGCAATGGCGGACATAAAAAGTTTTTGAAAAGCAGGTCAAGTTCCAGTTGGAATGTAGTGCTATGGAAGAAGCTTGATGCATTACGAGTTTGACTGATTCACGAAACGAGGCTAAACTGTTAGCAAGTTTTTAATAGTAAATATATACATAGATAGTTACACACTAGAGTCGGTTTTACGCGGAGGATATGGGCCGCGTTAATTGAAAAACGCTTTAGTCACAAAATATGTTTGAATGAACCGCAGAAATCCAGAAATTCGAGTGAAAAAATCGCATAAAAACGATTCCTGTTAAAATAACGCGTAACAAACGACTTCAGTGTACATCGGGTATGAAGTGCTGACTTCCTTGATCGAATGGTCCAAGAAAATGAAAATCCATCGAGAAATTGCTGAGATATTAAGGATCGAAGTCTATCATATTTCGTGACGTTTTCAATTTTTGCAATCGTAAAGTGTACCCCAATATAAAAAAGACAGACGTAGTTCTACGTCAAAAATCTTGGAGAAATAACAGGTGTTTAGTGCCTCCTCGAGTCACCTTAACGCTACAGATGCAGAAACCAAGTTCGATACTAGGAAAATGTCATCGTTCTGTGCGCTTTCCGTTTTCTTCTCTCCTAACCACTCAACGTGGATCATCTTAGTAAGAAATGATGCACGAGCGCGAATCATGGGCCTTTATAACCGAGAAAATGAAACAGTAGGTCATAAGGTTCGTCTCCCAAGAGATCGAGTCTCCTCATCTTCTTCTATGTTTCGCTTTCAGCACAATCAGCACAAAACCGGAAAAGTGTGAGGAGTGTTGTAGAATTAAAATAAAGATCCGGACAAATTTAGCTCTTTCATTAGAATTTATTAGGCTGAAGGTCATTTAGCGAAGATCATTAGCCGAATGGCCATTAGGTTAATGAGAAAAAGAAGTGAAAAATGAGAAGTTCTTCCTTCACTCATTATTTTTCCTTCTCCCTCTTGCTTCTTCTTTGTTCCTTCTTCCCACTTCTTTCTTCCTCTTCCTTTGCCTTTTTCATCTTCTTTTTCTACTATTCCTTCTTCCTTCTTGCCTCTTCTTTCTTCCTTCTTTCTTTCCTTTTCTTCGAACGCCTTTTTCCTTTTCCTTCATCGGTCTTCCTTCTTCCGTCTTTCATCTGCCTTCTTCCTTCTTACTTTTTCCTTCTTCCTTACTCTCCTTCTTCCTTCTTCTTGCTTCCTTATTTCTTCTTCCTTCTTTCCTCCTTTTACCTTCTTCCTTTCTTTCATTCTTCCTTTTTCCTTCCTCTCTAGTTAAAACTTACTTCATATGGCCATTAAAACATATATTCATTATGTATCGATAAGGGCCTCTTACGGTGTCATTGAGAATGGCTACCCTGCGACTCACCAATGAGCTCCATAGCCACGACTCATTGATTATTACCTATCAGCAGGATAGATGTCAACATCAAATTCTTAAATCATAGTGAAAACATGTAAAATATCGAAAAATAATAAACTCTCTCTAACCTGTTATCTATTAATGTCAATTATATCTTCATTATTCTACTTGGAACGTCTTGAAAAATTAAAAGAAAAACGCAGTAAATTTCAATTATCGCATGGTAGTGAAAGCTGGCAACAATGTCACGAGATGTGAACATAAACAGCCAGCATCATGAAAAAAAAACATAAATATCAACGTAAATCAAAGCTAATCTGTTGGTTTTTACATTTCGTTAATTTATGTCATAGTTAAACCGTATTGAGTAATCCTGGTACAACAGATCAAAATCGTTCACATTAATGCAATGTTTACGGTAATCGGAGTTAACAAAAAGTGGTTATTTTGTCTGCTTGTAGATATGGGTAGTCAAGTTTCATGACTACTAAAAGTTGATGATTTTATGGTACAACCACAAAGAGATTGAGTGCCACCGCAAGTCACCTTAAGACATGAATAAGATCTCCATGCTAGTCTTTGATCTCTCTACTCCCACTGAGAGGCATAGTGACATTGAAGCTTTGAACCACCCACACATGCAAAACCTCTCAGTGCACTTGAGAAAATTGCTATGGTGCGTGTACTGAGAGCGAGTTCTATGACGCTCTGACTAGAACCTGTTTTAAGTTAATCAATTAGAATTGAACAAAGGAACCATCGCAGTGTTTTATTTCGTCGTTTTCACGATCGAAATACAAAACTCGAAAGTGATGATTTTCATAGGGTTTGTCTCCAAGTTTCAAATATTTAAGAGCGCATCTTTCGATAAAAAAGTTTGATGATTAATCTCCTAAAAGTGAGTTGAATATTTTTCCACATTAGTATGAATAGTGTCTTCTGTAGTTGTAGAAATTGTAATAGAAAACTTTGCTGAACATGCCAAGTCTCTATCTCTTATATAACAAACTTAAGACGTTTTATGTAAAACCCCTTCAAAATCATATTTTCTCGTTAACTCTTTCAATGATTTTCCATTTTCCGTCTCTTCTAGGAAGATGTTAAGCAAAATAACATGTTCTGCTGAACATTGTAACATTCCATCTCATATACAACAAAAGTTATCTTTAAATTAAACATATTTTTAGAGGTATTTACACTTATAATTTCTCCCTTAATTGCAAAACGCAAATTTCTTCACGATATGCTGAAAGTCGCTCATTCATCTTTCTCGTCATTGAAAACTTTTGTCGACAAGAGTCTCCTCGATTGCTGTGTTAAAACTTGAAAACACATGAAAATCAAAATATTGGAATAATTTTTATAGATAGGAAGTTGCAGTTCAGCAAAACATGTATTTTGCTGGTTTGACAACTTGTAGAAGAGACGGAAATGGAAAAATCAGTGGAGAGTTAAAGTTAGGATAATGATTTTAAAGGATTTCCACATAAAATATGCCTGTGTTGAAATTGGTTACAATTAAAAGCACACTAATAAAGATTGAAAAAAACATAAACATGTTAAGTTTATTATACAAAATATGGAAACTCTGCTTCATAGTCGCATTTGTTTTAATAGATCTTGTTATAAAATTTATTTGCCAGTTGTTTCCAAATTAACTGATTTGTATCTATTTTTCGCTTTGTCATCGCTTTCAAACTTTCACTAAAATTGTTTTAGAACTTCCTCTGACTTCTCGGTCAACCTCTGGCTTTTATACAACGGGATCCAACGAACTCAATGATCAATGCCTCAGTTCCTCAATGCGTCCTAAAATTTACCTAGATAAGCAGATGTTTCATCTGTTAACTAAATCCAAACGCTTCGACATGTGCTGTGTATGTTATTTGTATTTTCGACATCACACGAATATTTAAGAAATTTGAAGTTTTTGAATTCTTTTAATTAATTTTCAAAAAAACATAAATTATATATTTTTGTGATTTTCTTCTGAATTAGTAGAACAAACAACTATAAAACTTATATAAATTACATAAGGCAAAAAACGTTTTATGTAGTGAAACCTCAAAACATTCTTTTAGCTAGAATTACTGATGATTTTTCAATTTTCTCTCTCTAAAGTTTCAAACAGCAAAAATAATGTTTTGCTGAATTGCACTTCCTATCTCTCATAAAACCAAAGTTATTCAAATTATGATTTTTCATGGCTTCAAGTTTTTAACAAGCATTCGAGAAGACTCTGTCGACAAAAGTTTTCAATGACAGTAGAAAGATGAAATGAGCGACTTTCAGCATATCGTGAAGAAATTTTGACTTTTTGAATTAAGGAGAAATTATATGTAAATAATATCAAAATATGTTTAATTTAAAGATAACTTTTGTTGTATATGAGATGGAATGTTACAATGTTCAGCAAGAACATGTTATTTTGCTTGCTTAACATCTTCCTAGAAGAGACGGAAAATGGGAAAATCATTGGAAAGAGTTAGAATGAAAATATGATTTTGAAGGGTTTTTACAAAACGTCTTAAGTTTGTTATATATAAGAGATAGAGATTTGCATGTTCAGCAAAGTTGCTCGTATTACAATTTCTACAATTTTACAGAAGACTATGTGTCTATCTCATTCCGGTGGAAAAATAATTTTCTCAACTCACTTTTAGGGGATTAATCATCAAACTGTTTTTATCGAAAGATGCGCACTTAAATATCTTGAAACTTCTGTGAACAAACCCTATATCAAATATCAACACTTTTCGAGTTTTGTATTTCGATCATGAAAACGACGAAATAAACACTGTGCATCGGTTGCAAGCGTAACGGTAGAGGCGATTTAACGTTTAACATGCTCTGTGACCAAATCCCAAGATTTTTCCTATCTGGATCCTCTAATTGTAGGAACGATCCGTGTTTTGCCATAATCTTACAGCAAGTACATTGGAGCCAATTGGTTAACTTGACATTGTAATTGTTCCTGCATTGATTGTAATACGGCGATACACTTGCTTACCCACTTGAAAATCTGCTGGTGAACGCGATTGCGCAGGTTATAGCGCTGAGCGCCGTATTAAGTCGGCTTAAAATTTTCAACCCTTAAATGGAAACAACCCTCGCTCCTGCTAGATGATACGTTGTTGGTATCCTGGAGCCGGAACATCTTCCACTCGAACCGCACATCGTATGGTTCATCCTCGACCGGAACATACTTTCACAGCTATAACGCGCTCCTCAATCTTCTGAGTCTAATCTTCGTTACGATGAGTCTCCTAGCTTGGACGCTCGGACCTCGCAGACGCTACGTCGCGTCGCATCGCAATGCGTCCAGGACGATGTTGTCAACATCTCGGCGGTGAACGAGTCATGCCTAGATGCTGCAGGTCCAGACACCATCGATTGAGCCGCCACTTGTTGTTTCGGATATCTGAGGAAGCATCTGTGATCGTAGAATGGCTACCACCTTCTACGTAGCCTCGGAACTTCTATCATGAAAACTGCTAGTGCTCCTTTCGAAAGCCGAATAGTTTTGCTGTACGTGTTGGTTTTTGAGGAACAAAGCTCGCTATTTCTTCGATCGTTCTGAATTTCGAGTTAGTGCCGGACTACCAACTCTAGCTCAAAGTCGAGGTTTGAATGAATGGGAGCGGCGATCAACCGTTGTTTTATCGCTTGGAATGCTTCATCCACTTCTTCAGGCACGCAAAGTCTTGGGTTTTCCCAAAAATCGGAGATTTGTGCTGAGAGCGTTCTGAAGGTCAATAAAGCGTCGGTAATATTTTACTATCTGAGAAAGCGCCGGACTCGGCTCGAAGTGATTAAAATACCCAACAAGGAAAAAAGGCCGGACTTATCAAATGGAGGAGCCTAACGTCCAATTCCTTAAACCTTCGAAGGGTCAGGCGAAAAGGTTTCGGACCGTTAAAACTTATACTTTTCAAGGTTAATGATAGATTTGTCTGACTTAGCCTTTTTAGACTTATTCTAGCAGACGGATATGTCATGGCCACTATGATATCGTCTAAATAAAACATCCACGGCTCCTAGCTTCCAGCCTGAGGATCTTATCCATCAGCCGAGATGAAGTGACTGGACGGTTAATCAGGCCAAATGAGAGACGGATATTGGAACATTCCACGACCTTGGATAAGAACGCGGTTAGAGGTTAGATTTCGCTCAGCGGTATTCGGAAAAGATCCTTCAAATCAATCAGCAAATACCTAGTCTTGTCCAATCGTCCTAATGTACGACTGTCACAATTGTGCGAAGCAGATCGAATGGAATCTAAAAACGACAGAACGAAGCTTTAATCCTGGCCGTTCCATAATTTATCGTCCGCTATTAGCTGTGGAGGGTATTTAGATCTAATCGTTTATCCCACTGCAGCACGTTCAATAGCTTGGGGACACTTCTGGAAGCGATATGATCGAGAGAGTATCCCAACGATCTACAAGTGCGCGACAAGTTGATCAAACAGAAGGCCAACGTAAAACCAGGTATGATTTTGTGCAGAAAGATAACAATATTCTCCGGCAAATTGAAATTGGGGCTGTACTAGCAGTGCATTGTGGAACGGATAACTGGTAAAGACGAAAATGGTACACGCAGATGACCTAACAAACTTGCGACTTTACCTGTATTTGATATTATACTGACCGAACAAGAGCCCGCCCATTCAATCGTTACGACAAACATTTGTTTACATGTGCCGAAAGTGTTATTTGGCCGAAAGTGTTTTGGCGAAAGGGTCGTTTGCCGAAAGGGCCATTTGGCCAAAAGGAACATTTGGCGAAATGGTCGTTTGGCCGAAGTCATTATTTGGCCGAAAGTGTTATTTGGCAAAGGGTCGTTTGGTCGAAAGGGTCGTTCGAAAGGTGTATGGCCGAAAGGGTCTTTTGGTCGAAAGGGTTGTTTGGCGAAAGAGTCTTTTGGTCGAAAGGGTAGTTTGGCCGAAAGGGTTGTTTCGAAAGCGTCATTTGGTCAAACGGGTCGTTAAGCGAATGGGTCATTTGGCGAATAGGACATTTGACCGAAAGGTCATTTAGCCGAATAGTTTAGTGAGAAAATAGGAATGAGAAGGAGAGTCTCACTACCACTTCGACCTTTACTTTCACAGTGAGATGTGAGAAATGAAGAGAAGGAGATGTCCACTTCTCACTCTCATTCTCACTTCACTTTACGGCGAGAAGTGGTAATGAGAGGAGAAGGAGAGTCTTACTTCTCACTCCTCATTCTCAATTTTCACTGTGAAAAAAAGAGGAGCGCAAAATGAGTACTGAGACGTCTCACTACTCACTTTTTACAGCGAGAAGTGAGAAATGAGGATTGAGAAGTGAGACGTCTCGTTTCTCACTCTTCATTATTCTCTTCTCACTGTAAAAAATGAGAAGCGAAGTGGAGAGACGTCTCATCACCATTGCACTACTCACTTTTCACAGTGAGAAGTGAGAAATGATAGTCTCACTTTTGATTTAAAGTGGATCTATGTGATGCACCAGCAATCATTAAATGGAAAAGTCATAGGAAACTGTTCCGATCTCTATCTCACTGAACATATATTCATGTCATCGCGAAACAAAGAAATACGGCACTAGAGTCCTAGATGAAGAGTAACGTCAAGTCCACGTTTGACAGGTCTCCTGCTCGTTTGGAACGCGCATTTATATGGAACTGACAGACGATTCTGTTCCAATTCTTACACTTGACGACAATGTTATTATAATCACTGTATACGGCAACATGTGTGCTCACTGCTAAAAAATACAAGAATAAAAAAACAAACCAAATTGCTTTTCACTGCTTTGATTTTGATGGGACAAATATCGGAACCATGCGATGAATTCAGGAGCAGTTCCCTCATGTATAAATTTAATCAAAAGACAATGCCAAATCAGCTTTTTAACTATAGTTTTTGTTTAGTATGCAATAGGGTTCTGATACAGACTCGAAGTAGACTTTTCCAAAATGTGGCAATCCAGCCTTTTTAAATTACCGAAGTTTTGGTCATTTGTTTTATAACTACCCTTGAGAACCGTTGGCAAATGTTTAAACAATCTAGCAAGCCTGTTTTCACCGTTGGCTCACCCGGATAAACAAGTAACAAGCATCATGTAGAGATGTCTACGAGGATCAAAGCAAGAAGACCCAAATAACAAAAACCACAAAACCCAAGGAGTGCTTTGGCTCGGTCGGGTCTGGTCCTCAAAAGTCTAAAATGAGGACGTAATACTTTTCAAACATATGATGGTAGTTGGACATCTCCGTGTGGCGAGGTAAATAAGGTCACTGAGTAAATCATTATCGTATTCAGATTAGCTGGCAAACATTGGACCATCATCCACGGTCAAATCAACAAAAGTCAATGATGCACTGCAGTTCTGCACGGTTTTTCTATATGTCTACTTTTCGAACGTGGGTTGTGCTGGGCCAGAGCTAGGATTTAATTAATCCTTTTCAGTGAGGTACGCTCGTTAGTCTTTCGTGTTGGGTATCGTTACAGGCTAAATTGGATGGATGTTTACCATCCGATGTTATCAACGTGGCTAATGGGAATGATGTTAGATAAACAGACAATTCGTATCACTACCTTCATCCTATGTTCTTCCTTTATCGTTACAAAAGATTATGACTGCTTCTAATGCAAATGGATTTGAAACAATTTTTGTTTTTTTTGTTCTATATTCCTTTGAAATAATTTTTATGTTTGTCAGTCAAGGTTGGGCTTTGTGAAAGAAGCATATGCAGAAAAGAAAGATACCTCCACGAAAATAAAAATCATAAATAATCTATGCTTAAGGAAAAACGCTCTAATAATAATAAAACAAAATACATAACATTGGGAATTATAGTAGGTATATCAACTAAGATAAATTTGTTCGAGATTGCTTTAAGCTTGTAGTTTGATCTGTGCAGAGCATGTTATAACAAACGTTAGATCCATCATTGCATCGCATCGTAAAACTTTTCTGCCCTTCAATCTGTAAAATGGTAAATACCAACAACGTCGCACCGACAGCATCCGACGGTAATCAAAGCCTTTCTAGACTCGTGCTGAACGTGTCTTTTCCTCCTGATTTTCCCTCCGCCTGTGGGCTACGGACGAAGGCAAACATTTCATTTTCATCTAAAATAACCATAAAATTTTATGGCGCTGAACACTTCTAAGAGGAGCCAGTCAGTACCTACACTATATCTCCAGTGGTGGCAGTAAGCAGTACGTGGCAGTGACAGTAACATGGCAACCGAAGTAAACGCCGGCACCGACTTCTTCGTTGGTGGCCCGTGGGTTCAGATTGTCCGACTGTGTCGCAGTGGTTCTCTGATTCATCGGAGGGGACTTTTCTATCAAGTTCAGAAAGTGAACAAATTTATTTGGACGTATCGCTTCGAGAAGTTTGATTATATTCAAAAGCTAGCCTAGATGGCTCTCGTTGGCTCGAATTTATTAATCTCTATCTTCTTAAAAAGTATAAATGAGTTGAGATTTCCTTCCTGACGATTTAACTCGAACGGTTGACGATTTGCAAGATTTTTTCCTAATGGATTCGTTTTTGGATTCGCAAGGTTTGTATATACAAAAGTTGGTGACTTTAATGGGAAATGTAAAATCATTAGAATACAATTTCAACTGTTGAGGAAAACAAAACAAATGCACGGAAATTGATCTATAGTTCGGTGATGCAAAGATACGAATTTTGACCTCAACAGTGAGACTGTTTCAGTGGCTCGTAATTGACTAGACTTGAAGACAGCCTTACTGGTGAGGTCCGAATTCGTATGTAAAGTGTGTAAAGTCAAGTTATTGAATTAAATGAGATAGTACTATCTCGTCTTATGACAAGTAAAGACATTCCGCTAAAAGCACAAAATAATTTTCTATATGAAATTCAGTTATCAAAATCGTATTGCATATTTTAAATCTATTGAAAACCTGCTTAGAATGGGCTGTTGAATGTAACTCTAATACTAATTTATGATGTTTATATGCGTTTTATCAAGATTTAACAAGCTTGTTATCTATTCGCAGGATCTCGTTCGGAACCACGAACCTTTCCTACCAGTTCAAACGTTCGCAAAGAGCCTCAAAACCTATCCAAGGAAGCACTCCGAAAAGAAGCTGAATTTGTATTAGCGCAAGCTGATCGCTTAGATAGAGCTCAATCCCGAAGCAACAGCATCAACGGTAATAAGGACAATAAGTTCAATTCGCTACCGTCGAGGAAATCTCGGGCAAAGAACACACTTACCAGAAGCTCCAGCGATGCTTCCTCTAAGAAACCTCAAAAAAGTCTTTTGAGTTTGTTTAACAAGGCTAAGAATGATGGTCCTGTGAAGCCACCTGAAGAGAAGTCTCGAATAACCGTGAGTCGTAGTAAGAGTGATGTTGGCCAAGCTCCTCGACAAGTAAGAGGTCGAACTCCTAGACGTAACACCCAAGAGCTGAAAAATGATGCACTAACTCCCATAATTGAAGCTTCCCCAGTGGAATACACCAGATCCGTTGATCCGCTTACTGCATACGCTCAGCAGAAAAAGAGCTTCGGAGATAGTCAAGATTTGAATATCTCTACTAACCGCCCAACGTCCAAGCCAGTGATGGAAACGATAGAACTTTTACGGCAGAATTCGAAATCCCAAGAACGCCTGCACAGCTCCCAATTGCCACCTGATAAACCCAACTTGACCAAAGGAGTCACGGTGGAGAATATCGTCAAGCGTCTGTCCTCCGAGCGACACACTTCTCCACCTCCTGCGCAAATTGTTCGTGACGGTTTTTCGTACACTCGACCGGGTGAACCCATTGTCTATGCCCAAGTCGTCTGTAATAATGACAACAAAGCTAAGCACACCGTTCGTAACCACTATCTAGCGAACACCAGCGACGAAGACGTCAAAAAATCTAGTCCACACGACGACCTTCTCAACAGAATGACCACTAAGGAGTACCTCACCATGAAACGCCCAAGCCCTCCATTGCCCAAGTACACCCTTGATGAAACGGACAACTTTCCGCGAACCAAGTTGAAGCCCTATAATAGCGATGAAGACGAAGGACTGGGCATAGATTACAACAAACGCTTTTCAACCTCCTACCTCAAAACGACAACTACTATGGCGGCGGATTCGTTCACCAACTCGGATGAAGACCACATCACTCCGACCGTCAAGTACACTCCTCCATACATGGCCCACAGCTACAGTACGAGCTATCGTGGGCAAGCCGATGGCAAGGAGTATTTCCCAGAATTTCACGAGCTTAGTCAACGGCGAGAGATACTGGAATCGCGGATTCGTAACCGAATCGGCTCGAGGGAGGTACTGGACCTAGGTTCACCCGATAGGGACTTGAACAGACATGCAAGCGCAATGCGGTATGATCAGTACTATCAAAATAGTGGTGCGCGGAGGAGTGTTGACCGAATGGCAAGTGTTTCGCCAGTTCGGAGGAACACTATGTCACCCCCTCCAGTACAGGAAGATTTGGTACAGCGCAGGAACTCGAAGAACCAGTACGTGGAGTCATTTGTCACCAAAACGGTAGTGAATCGTGATGGACGGCCTTTCTCGGAGGAGTACGTGGAGCGTTTCAAATATCCGAGTAAGAATGTGGAAGATGTACGGACGACGAGGACCACGTTCGAGCGGGACGGGTCTGTTGAACGGACCGAGGTGCAGAACTTTACCCGACATCTGGGAGAAACTAGCCACTCGAGACATGTGATGGACAAGGGAGATTCTGGGATTGAGAACGATTTTCGTAAGGACTCGTTGAACAGTGAATATCCGACTGGGTAAGATCTGCATATTCTTAATGTTTTCATGCTTCTGAAATTTCGTTCCTTTAGAAGGAAGTATTCGATGGCTCAGAATATTCATGCTTGTGAGGGATTTCTGCGTCATGAAAGAGCTCATACTAACAGCTGTTTGCGGAAGCCGAAGCGTACATATTCGTATCGAGAGCGAAGCATTGATGATGGCAGCCGGTTCGATCCTAGGTTGGACGATTATCCGGATTCGGCACGGAGTTATCCAAAGGAGCTAAAATCTTCCATGAAGCAGGAGAAGAAAACTGGAGGGTTAGCTAAGGTGAGTGTGGCTTATATGATCGATTTTTTCGAAAACCTGTTATTTATTAAACTTTTGTAATACCATTTATAGTATTTATTGATCATTTATAACTTTGCATGCATTGGGTAATAGTTTAGAAACATTTATGTCAATAGCGTTATAATTTCAGGTTAAACAGTTTATGAGTTCAACCAAAAAGAAACTTGTTAAGATGGGCGAATCGGATAAGAAGGACTCGAGACAGAGCAGCATCCGGAGTGATGAACGGTCACGATATGATGAGCAGTACCATTCTAAGGTGAACCCATCGCAGTATAATGAATTTTGGCTATGAATCTCAAACGCTTTTCATATTTAGGTCCCCGACATTGCCAACCGCCGGCGGTTGTCAACTCCGAAATCTAGTCCTTCAACGACGAAACGTTCGCTTTCATTCAAAAGTACCTCCAAAAGCGGCGAAACGTCAAAAGCTTCCCGTTCGGATTGGTTCAAGTCGTTTGACAGGTTGTCTCGTAAGAAGCCGCAAGACTCCAAATCACAATTTGGTGGAAGCGACGTCAAGTCATCCGCCAGTGGCACAAAACAACAAAAGAGTTTACGGTTTTTCGGTGATACCGATACAGAGTATGCGAACACCGCCCCAGCCAGACCTAGTCGGTAAGCATTGAGTTAAACTGTAATTGGGTTGAAGCGTTAACTAATTCTGAGTTTTCCTCTTGTACAAGATCCAAATCTTCTCTGTCGAAGGTGGATAAGAGATACCAGAGCGCTTATGATTTGGAAGCGACGCCAAAGATCCGCGAAACTCGATATCGTTCCACTTCTATGCAAAATCTTGATGAGGAAGATCGAAGAAATGAGCCTAAGGTAACTCCACTTGAGCATTCGTGTTCAACATAAATACATAAATATGTTTATTATTAGCGAAAAGACTTATACGACATCTCCGAGAACTCGACCAGTTACCGAATGCGATCTCCGTCGCCGAGTTATCCGGTCCGACGACAGCAGAGCATAAGCCGAGACTATACACCGGATCGCACCATCAATCGAAAGAGCTACAGTCGTTCGCGAGAGAACAGTGTTGATCACGTCGAATCCGAACGCTATCAACGATCGAGTCGAAGTCGCAGCGAACAACAGCACAGGAAACCTCCATCCGGCCCACAGAAGCCAGCCCGTAGCTTCGAGCGGAGAGGGAGCTTGACCAGGTGAGATGATAAAAAATTTATTCGTTAGGATTTTTGCTTGATCAAGAGTTATTTTAACAGGGACATGGATCGCGTCCAGGACAGCTCCGGTACCGAGGGTGAATCTAGTCAGCAGAGCCAGAGAAGTGTTGTATTCCTGCATGCAACTACCGGTGAGTTGATTAAAATGATGCTATTATCCTTCTAGCTCCTTCAACATTTCTATTTGTAGTTGGAGACATTCCGCATCCGCACATTGCAAACGCCCACCGAATGGCATACTCGCGGGAATCGCTGAACAGTGCCAAGAAAGTGCAACCGATGACCCGCACCGTATCGCGATCAGTATCCGTGTTGGCTCCATGGAAACCAAAGCACATTCGAGACGGCTACGAAATTAACTACCATAACGATCAGCAGCAGGTTGTGAAACCGATCTCAACATTACCGCGACCGACAAGGAACCGCTCGTCAAGCCAGTCTACGTTGAGCCGAACCAAGCAGAAGACCCGGCGAAGCCATGCCGGATCTAAGGATGATCTGGACTCGGACAAAAGTTCTTCGTTTGATAATTCGCGTAACTCATATCGGACGCCCGACGGCGGCGGCCAGACACATTCGTTACCAAGGAGATCGCGGGAAACTGGATCGGGTTCCGGTAATACGAAAACCAACACTCTCCAGAAGCATCGAAGGGTCTAACCTCGTAGTTTTGCTGCTTGATGTTGAATAAAGTAATATTTAATAATTTTGCTAAACAGAAAAACAATCCAACTTCGATCAAGTGATGTTTGATTTTTGGTCCTGGAGATTAGAAAGTAGTCACATTTTATATTTAACAAAAGTGGATGAATATGTCGCAAAAATTAACGTTGTTCTTCAAAAAAAAAAGTAATATGCGAACGAGATAATTATACTAAAAAGGATTGAATTTTGAATAAAGATTGCAAATTATTTCAACGATCTTACTTGGAATGCGACCAATACTGAACCAAATGTATGATGACCAGCAATATGCGCTCCCTCTCCAGAAAGTTTTTTTTAAGATAGTAAACATAGGTAAACACCAGGAAGTACTGACAATTGCTTGTGTTCGGGCTGGCAACCATTCCGTAGTCAACGAACTGAAGTCTGCTGCGATAGTACAGCCCTGTCATCTCATCAGATAGCATTAAGGTTCCCCCAAACACACGCGATGCGACAGTCGCGACGCGATTCTAGCGCTTGGTGACAGCGATTCTGTCGCCGTTGGTATGGAAGCGCGCCTGGAACATTGCCTGCAGCGACCCAACGATAGAATCGCGGCGACTAGTTGTCGATAAAATCACTTAGGTCTGGGGAGCCTTTAATGTCAAAACATCGCATGCGTTTGTTATCCATGCATAAAGCGATTATCTATTTTAATAATTTAGTTTATTTTAATAATTTCTACAGTGCTACATTGAATTAAATTCGAAAATACGTTAGAGGTGAGAAATAACAACTTATTTATAAAAAGTTTAACATTATTAAGAATTATCTTACAGCACAAAAATTGTAAAATTATAACCTAATTTGTTCGTGGAATCAAAAAACTACTAAGCCACTGAATTTGTAAGCAATCTCTCAATTAAAATATAAGCAAACTTATTACTACAGTTATCCTAAATATATTGCAGCTTAAAGTACTACGCTAACGTGCATTCTTAGTTCGTTCCCGAACAGCTTGAAAACGTGAGGCAAAGACAATATAAAAAAAACACTTATGTTCCCGTCTCTAATATTTTTCACTCGTGTGCATTCTAAGTACTTTGAGTGATGTATACAAAATCAAGTCATTTTTTACAATTTGTGCTGCCAAAAAAGTCTGATTTGCTGATTCAAATAAATGAAATTGTTCCGCTTCGAAAGAAAACAACAAGAATTAACCCATGAAGTTTGGACCTACACACTTAATTTTTTTTTACCGGGAAATGTTGAACTTTTACCGAGATTCGCTCAGCCATGCTCCAGCAAACATGTTTTGCCTTTCTCGTATACTAAGTATACGGTAAAGGCTATATGATCGCTCCAAAAACAAACTTTTTATAGAAGGCCCGGAGACCCATAGTGTTATATACCAATCGACTCAGTTCGACGAATTGAGGTGATGTCTGTGTGTGTGTGTGTGTGTGTGTATGTGTGTGTGTATGTGTGTGTGTGTGCGCAAAACTACTCAAAAAATGTCACTCATTTTTCGGGCACTTATCCTTAACCGATTTGCTCGCAACAAGTTGCATTCGACGCAGAATCCTGTCCCATTGTTTTATATTTGAAATTGGCCAGATCGGACAATGGGATCGAAAGCTATGGCCAAAATACAAATTCATACGAAAAAATCGCGTTAAAATGTCACTCATTTTTCGGGCACTTATCCTCAACCGATTTGCATGCAACAAAATGCATTCGACGCAGAATTCTGTCCCATTGTTTCCTATTTGAAATTGGCCAGATCGGACTATGGGATCGAAAGTTATGGCCAAAATACAAATTCATACGAAAAAATTGCGTAAAAAATGTCACTCATTTTTCGGGCACTTATCCTCAACCGATTTACTTGCAATAAGTTGCATTCGACGCAGAATCCTGTCCCATTGTTTCCTATTTGAAATTGGCCAGATCGGACCATGGGATCGAAAGTTATGGCCAAAATACAAATTCATACGTAAAAATCGGGCACTTATCCTCAACTGATTTGCTCGCAACAAGTTGCATTCGACGCAAAATCCTGTCCCATTGTTTCCTATTTGAAATTGGCCAGATCAGACTTTGGGATCGAAAATTATACCATTTTTTATGGAAAAATGGCTATTATTTTTCAGGCACTTTTCCTCAACCGATTTGCTCGCATTAAATTGCATTCGACGTAGAATGTATCATTGTTTGCTATTGAAATTGGCCAGATCGGACTATGGGCTTAGAAGTTATGGTCAAATTACTATTTATTGTGAAAAAAGTTCTTAGACTTCATCTATTCCCCAAGCAACACAAGTTGAACAAATCTGGTTGCAGTAACCATATTGTGAATGAATCCGGTCATATATAAGTTACTGTGATTGATGTGCAATATGTGTGCTTCTCAGGTCGCTCGCAACAGATTGCATTCGACGCAGAATCTTGTCCCATTATTTCCTATAGAAACTTGGCCGGATCTTACAATTGGGTCAGAAGTTATGGCGAAAATACTAATTTTAAAACTAAAAAATAAAATGCCATTTTTTGCACTTATGCTCATCCGTTTTGTTTGCAACAAGTTGCGTTTGGCGAGAAATTTTGTTATGCCTATAAACAAATAGGAAAAATAAGACCAAACCACATATTGGTCACTTGTCATAAGACGACTTTGTACAATCCCATTTGGTGGAATTGAATGGGATTGTACAAACTCGTCTTATGACAAGTGAAGACATTCCACTAAAAAGCTCAAACTAATTTTCTTAACACATATTGGTGTTATTTTTCCAAACCTTTTGAACGAACGAGAAAGGCACCATCACCGCTAGGTGGATTAATCTGGGTTTTTTGTCTAGATTTCTGTCAAAATTGCTGAAAATCAGCAAATATTTTACAAAACATCAGCTAACAAACGTCATTTTTGCTGAAATATCAGTTTTTCATTTTGCCGGCGCACGGCTGTGCGGATTTTTGCCGAGCTGCAGTAATAAAAACTGAGTGTGTATGTTTGGATTTTTTCTTCGAGAATCTTCAAAACAATTTTAATCAAAGAAATACATTAAAGTGAGAAGCTGTTCCCGATCTTATGGAAGCAACGATTTATCAATTCAAGTAACAGTCCATGTCTTTCCTCCTGCGATCTCCAAGAGATTAGGATGGCGCTATGAACCCGTCGACTGGAAGTCATATGACCACTTCAGAATCTCGCCGGGCTTGTCTACTTCCCCGGGTAGTCACGGTCTTGTAACTCAGCGAATGGGAATTTTTTGGCAATATTCTTGCTCGAAACTTTCTAAGGGACGTTCCTTTCAAGTCTTCATCGCAAACCAATCTACCAAGAAGAAACAGTTGTACCCCAAGGATTGGTCCAGGCGGACACAATGTTTACGTCTTCATTTACGCCGAAGACATCTTAATGGGGCACCTCCAAAGCCAAAATAAATCACTTCATCGCGAGACGCTTCAAGAGTGGAGACAATACAAAAACTCTCCGAAGGTCGGTTACTGGGTTGCAGAGCCCGGAATACAAGAACCACGAACATCGCTGCACCGTTTCGTGGCAACTGGTTGGCCTTCAATCAAACAGCGGCCCTTTCCATCGCTGCCCACTACACCCTTCATCCAACCGATCCTAGTCTAGACTCCAGATCCACCAGTGCAATAACTGCCCTTCGAAGTGAGCTCACGATATATCAAGGTATTCAGCTCATCCTTGTCAACACACAACAATCGACGACCTTCGCTAGGATTCCGGGGCATTGTCCGGTGCCAGGGAACGCAGCCTAGGCCGGCTTTTGATTACTATGGTGATGTCGAAAATTTGACAATGAAAATCTTCGGTCAGAATTAGGAGAGTCAGGGGATGACTCCCAACTCAACTCAACTACGGAAGGTTAAAGAACAATAGTGTTCTGAAATGATACGCTCAGCCGATTTTTGGATAAATTTCGTTCCGGTTCGTTCCGGAATATTTTGCGAAATCTGTGGGGTGGTAAACTCCGTTGAACACATACTTTGCCAAAATTCGAAGCATAATATTCATTGAAGCTTAGCGAAGCTTGAAGCGAAGCATAATATTCAAATTTTAAATGTTCCAACTCCAAAAACTAGGCTACGGCTGCTTTCGGTATGCTGTCATGAATAAAGATTTTTAGGCTACACAACTCCAATTTCGTTCTGAATCAGAATTTATTATTTATTCAGACTAAGGCCGAGGTGGCCTGTGCGGTATATAAGAGTCTTCTCCATTCGGCTCGGTCCATGGCTACACGTCGCCAACCACGCAGTCTACGGAGGGTCCGCAAGTCATCTTCCACCTGATCGATCCACCTTGCCCGCTGCGCACCTCGCCTTCTTGTGCCCGTCGGATCGTTGTCGAGAACCATTTTCACCGGGTTACTGTCCGACATTCTGGCTACGTGCCCGGCCCACCGCAGTCGTCCGATTTTCGCGGTTTGAACGATGGATGGTTCTCCCAGCAGCTCATGCAACTCGTGGTTCATTCGCCTCCTCCACGTACCGTCCGTCATCTGCACCCCACCATAGATGGTACGCAGCACTTTCCTTTCGAAAACTCTCAGTGCCCGTTGGTCCTCCACGAGCATCTTTCAAGTCTCGTATCCGTAGAGGAATACCGATCTAATGAGCGTTTTGTAGATATGTAGTCAGTTTGGTACGGCGACGAACTCTATTCGATCGGAGCGTCTTGCGGAGTCCAAAGTACGTACGATTTCCAGCCACTATGCGTCTCCGAATTTCTCTGCTGGTGTCATTTTCGGCAGTCACCAGTGAGCCCAAGTACACAAATTCTTCTACCGCCTCGATTTCGTCACCACCGATGCAAACTCGAGGTGAGTGGCTCACATTGTCTTCTCTTGAACCTCTTCCTATCATGTACTTTGTCTTCGACGTGTTGATGACTAGTCCGATCCGCTTAGCTTCCCTCTTCAGTCTGATGTAGGCTTCCTCCATCTTCTCAAAGTTTCGTGCCATAATATCTATGTCGTCGGCGAAGCCAAATAGCTGGACGGACTTATTGAAAATTGTACCACTCGTGTCAATCCCTGCTCTTCGTATTACCCCTTCCAAAGCGATGTTGAATAGCAGACACGAAAGACCATCACCTTGCCGTAACCCTCTGCGGGTTTCGAAGGGACTCGAGAATGCCCCTGAAACTCGAACTACGCACATCACCCGATCCATCGTCGCTTTGATCAACCGTGTCAGTTTATCCGGAAATCCGTGTTCGTGCATTAGCTGCCATAGCTGGTCCCGATCGATTGTATCATATGTGGCTTTGAAGTCGATGAATAGATGATGTGTGGGCACGTTGTATTCGCGGCATTTCTGCAGTACTTGGCGAATGGCGAACACCTGGTCCGTGGTGGAGCGTTCGCCCATAAAACCCGCCTGGTACTGCCCCACGAACTCTCTTCTCTTGCAATTGGTGTTAGTCGACGGCATAACATTTTGGAGAGTGCCTAATAGGCGGCCTTCAGCAATGTGATTGTGCAGTAGTTGCTACAATTTAGCTTATCGCCCTTTTTGTAGATGGGACACACGACACCTTCCATCCACTCCTGCGGCAAAACTTCCTCCTCCCAAATCTTGGTAATGACCCAGTGCAGCACTATAGCCAGTGCCTCACCACCGTGTTTAAATAGCTCTCCTGGTAGTTGGTCAACCCCAGGGGCTTTGTTGTTCTTCAGCCGGCCAATCTCCTCCTGAATTTCCTGGAGATCCGGAGCCGGTAAAATTATGTCCTGCGCGCGTTCTCCCAGGTCCATCACCATACCGCCATCTTCGTCTGCCGCATCGCCATTCAGGTGCTCTTCGTAGTGCTGCCGCCACCTTTGGATCACCTCACGCTCATTTGTAAGAAGGTTCCGTTTATGTCCTTGCACATATCAGGCTGTGGCACGTGGCCCTTATGTGAACGATCTAACTTCTCATAGAACTTTCGTGTGTTATTAGCGCGGTACATTTGCTCCGTCTCTTCATGGTCTCGATCTTCCTGCTGGCGCTTTTCCTCCGGAAAATCGAGTTTTGTCTGTTCCGCGCCTGTTTATATCGTGCCTCGTTCGCCCTCGTGCGGTGTTGCAGCAATCTCGCCCATGCTGCATTCTTCTCTTCCACTAACTGCTCATATTCGCCGTCATACCAGTCGTTTCTCTGATCCGGGGGCACCGTGCCAAGTGCAGCGGTTGCGGTGCTACCAATGGCGGATCGAATATCTCTCCAGCCATCTTCAAGAGACGCTGCGCCTAGCTGCTCTTCCGTTGGAAGTGCCACTTCCAGCTGCTGCGCGTATTCTTGGGCTATTCTACCGTCTTGTAGCCGCCCAATGTTAAGCCGCGGCGTCCGACTTCGACGCGTGTTGTACACCGTCGAGAGTTTTGAGCGCAGGCATACTGAATCAGAATAGCCGTCGATAATTCTTTCCGCTCATCAAATCTCAGATATTCTAACTTCAAACCCAGACTCCACAACGCCAATTTTGCATCTAAATCAGAAAACGAACAATAATCTTCTATGTTCATTGAATCTCACATGTTTCAACTCTATAAATCAGGTTCTCAACGCCAGTCTTGCATCCATATCAGAAAAAAACGAACAATAATATTCTCTGTTCATTGAATCTCACATGTTCTGTCTCCAAAATCAGACTCCACAACTCCAATCAATCAGAAAAGCCATCGATAATCTTCTCCGCTTATCAAATCTTAGAAATACAACTTCAAACCCAGACATCACAACTTCGATCCTGCATCCGAATCAGAGAAGTCGTCGATAATCTTCTCCACTCATCAAATCTTAGATATTCTAACTTCAAACCCAGACTCCACAAGGCTATTCTTGCATTCACATCAGAAAAAAAACGAACAATAATCTTCTCTGCTCATCGAATCTCACATGTTCTATCTCCAAAACCAGACTTCGTAACACCGATCTTGCATCCAATTAGAAAAGCGAACAATAATCTGTTCCGCTCATCAAATTTTTAATGTTCTAACTCCAAAACCCGACTACGGCTGATTTTGGCTATGGAATCAAGGGTAGAGCTTACCAGGTTCCACAGCTCCATTCTGCATCCGAATCAGAAAAGCGACCAATAACCTTCTCCGTTCATCAACTCTTGTTTTGCTCCAAATAGACTCTCCAATGCAATCTTGCAATAATCTGCTAATATTCAAATTCTGACAATCAAACTACACATCGGTCATGCAATCGTGGAAAAAGTTTAGCAAAAGTGTTCCACAACCTATCGTCAAAGATTTTAAAGTAAAAGATAGTCCACTCTTCAATTTTCCATACATGTCACTGGCGAACAACTTTTTAGTGAGGGCAGCGCCAACTTATGACGAAAAGTCGGACTATTTCTGCAAAAAAGATCAAGTCATCCCTGACATTTTAATGTTATCGAAATGTCACTGATTAAAGCACGCTACGGTGTTCTTACCGATTTTTTTTTTTTTTTTTTCAATTCTATATTGTCCGAAATATTAAAATATTAAATATGAAACACGGGTATGAGCTGATAAATATTACGTCTATACTAGTTCTTGCTACACGAATTTAGGAGGAGACGTAGTCACAAAAATATTAGTTTCAAACAGATGATGAACTATGCGTTACATAAAATGTTTATAGGTATGTGTATACAGAAAACACGATGAGCAGTTTATAATCCTTTGTTTCCTCTAGTTCTATTTGTCGGTTCGGTTCAAATAATGATGGTATCATTTGCGTTTGTGACTCAAGATGTACACATAAAAAAAAATATTTTAGAATAAAACACCAAAATCTAGACTCTTATTCCGAAAACTAGTGTTTGAATAACACAAATCCAAATTTTTCAATATTTTTTAACGGAGTAGAAGATCAACCCAGCTCAATCCAAGATCCTATCAAATTAACGACGTGATTCAAGAACTAAGTCTATAAAAGCAAGTGTTCTGAGAACCAGTGAGACGCAATACATGCATTAAAATATACTTTTTTTGAGACGAGGGACGCCAATGTTGCTATTCTGGCTCATATAATTCGTATTTATCTCTGAAATACTAATTCGAAAGAGCGATCAGCGAACGCTGCCTTATTTATCGCTGAAGCATTAACTACTAATGACCGGTGTTTGGCTGCAGAAACAATGTTGAGAAGAAGTGAATCGAACAGATTATTCAAACATTTAACACCGAATCCAGCCTGCATGACGTTTACCTACTGATACCTACTTCGATTTGTTCAGATTGTTATTGAAGCGACGATGCACCTTTACGCACACGTAAAAAAATTTAATGTTGTTTAGTATTAATATTTCTAATACTTTTTTGCCGAAGCAGGCGCTTAATGACATGTATAAGAAAAAACTTATACATCGCATTAGTCACATACATTCGGAAAATTATACTTTTCATTAACTTATGAATGTTATTAGCTTTTTGATACGGGCTCATTCATTAGGTGGCATAATGAAGAGTATAAGTATTTTCGAATGGTTTTTTGCCATAACATATAAGGTTATTTTTTACGTGCAATTCTAAGATTTAATCAAAATCACGCGTTGCTTTGACGAAATAGTTCGACCGCCATCCGTTGGAGCGCTGAAGCTGCGTTCGTCTATTTTTGGCAAGAGTGGACTATATTGTTATTGT
Source organism: Armigeres subalbatus (assembly GCF_024139115.2). NCBI lineage: Eukaryota > Metazoa > Arthropoda > Insecta > Diptera > Culicidae > Armigeres > Armigeres subalbatus. The sequence continues at coordinate 135,125 of NW_026942308.1, forward strand.
TATATTGTTAATATATTATATTTGCTATCGTCTATCGCAGTCCCTCATTCATTGGAGAAACTGCTTTATCCAAAAGGAGCTCAAACTGTCCTCCGATTATTCCTCTGTTCATTGATCGTCCTCCATTTCTCAAATTGTCCTCTGTGTCTCTCTCTATTATTTTTCCATTAAATAGAGTATATATACTATCAGCGCCCAACTTATTTTTTCTACCACCATCAACTATAAACCGCCTTATTTCGGGGTTCCGTAATCTATTGGACATCGCCTTAAGTATTGAGGTTACTTATTCATTCGACCACCGCCTTTTCCATCGGGGTCTCACAATCATCTGACCACCGCACGCACTGCCTTATCCATCGGGGTCATATTTTATCAAACTCCGCCTTTTCCATCGAAGGTATTTCCTTTTCCTCTTAATATTACCCAGTCGTAGATTCTACTTTTACCGCCCACTCCATTGTCGTGATCTGACGGCCCACCCGGCTTTCACAGTCCCGTTGCTACAGCTACTACGCTTCGACTGGCGAGGAGCGTGGCTACCGCATGATCGCGTTGAAACGGAGCTGTACTACCTACGCGGCTCCCACGCCTCAATGGCCGGGTTTGTACCACCCGATCATCCGGATGAAAGCGGAACTGGTCATCCAGATGGCTCCCACACTTCGATTGCCAGAGGCGGTGCCACCCGCTTACCCGGATCGAAAACGAACTGGTCCTCCAGGCGGCGGAGATCGGAGTAGTCGTCGTCGCGTTCCGCGTCCGTCGAAAAAGAGACTAAATCGCTGTCATGCAGTCGCTATCGTTCTGCAAGTGCATGCATGCTGTTAATCGTCGATGTATATTTTCAGTTAGAGGTTTGTATGCAGTACAGTTATAGGGGAACTGTACCGGTTTTGGCCATGTTCCTAATTTGGCCAATTTTTCGAATAACTCCAAAAAGAAAGCAATTCGCGAGGGTTTTATTGGTTCCACCAAGATATATCCCTCACGATTCAACGCTGCTTTCAACTGATCGATTATTTTGGAAAAATATTTATTTTTCAGGGTTGGCCAAATTAGGCACTAAGTTGGCCAAAACCGGTGCACTTCCCCTATTGCTCTTAAAACTCATATGCAACTGAGCAGTTTTTATTGACAATGTTTTCAAAAATTTCATTTAAATGTTTCATATTAATAATATATTTTTTTCGTTTCCATTTTTAGGTACTATAAAAATCAAACTTTTATTTATCCTATCTCATATACATACTAGACTAATCAATGCAAACTAAGTGTAGGAGATAATCTTTTCACCTCATACTGCATTCCTTATAACTACTTTCATCTAAAACACCACTATTAATTCTATGCCAATACAGAACTTCGAAAGAAAAAAAATCTGACGGACATGTAACAGACGGTAACGAAGATTGAATAAAAATAATAAGTAGAGGAATATGTCACGAATAGAATGCTTAATTGACCTTCCGTCAAACATTTGTATTTGCTAAATCGATTATTTGACATATTTAAGGTCGAAAATGTGCTATATTTAAGATTGGCCAAATTTTGAACAAACATCGGGTAAATTTTTCAAGTCGGTTCACACGTGTAGCACTTTTTTGGTTTTTGTATTCGATTTTAAAAATAGTTGGAGGCTTCAAAAATATGGGTTGTGTGGGAAAATTGACCTTAAATAAGCCAAAGAATCGACAGAGATGTTATACAATTTTGACGGAAAGGTCAATTCATGAGTTGAGTGTTTCCTCGAGTGTATCACTTCTGCGAGAGATGTTTACAATGATATGGAGATACTAATATAAGTAGGAAGAATATTTTAAAGCAAACGGAGGGCAATTTTTGGTGACGATATAAATGGAACGACCTTTCTTCTGTCAAGCTTCCATTCTGAAGAGTGTCAGCGTGGAAACTTATCTCAGGGAAGAAAGAAATTTTGAAAAATACTCGTAATCAATGCAATTATTGAACCAGTCTACAAAAAAGAACGGGTCTTCGGGTTCTTTGTCAAATTGTTCCACCCCTGTGGCTGGGCTGCTAGAAGTCGTTTCAGTTTTCATAGCGTTCCAAATAGAAGAAACGTCAATCTGAACGAACGCTTGCACTTGCAGCGTGACGAAACATTTCCTTGTTGTGATTATGTGAGGGCAGCGAACGGGTTTAATTTAAGCTGTATCCATATAAGAGTGAACTCGTGTGAGGGCAATGTTTACATTTTCTATATTAAGTTAGTGAGGTGTTGTCACTCGTGCAATATTCTGGGTTTGTTTTTTGTTATTGTTTACAAAGCAGTTGCTTAGTTTACCATTTAGGAAAAAACGCCGGTATAGTTTGATCCCCGATAAATATCACGAATGATGAAAGAAAATGACCGTAGCCGAACCCATAAACCAACCCAAGATCGATAGTCTACCGCTGAGCGTGGACCCTGTCTCGCTGTTGATGATCGTTGTGGTTGCACTGTTTTGGGGCGCCACCAATCCATTCATCCGGCGGGGCAGTCTTGGCTACAACAATCTGAAATCCGCGACCAAATGGGGCCAGCTGTGGCTGGAGGTGAAGTTTCTTGTTTCACGGTGGCAGTATCTATTGCCCCTGGCGTTGAATCAACTGGGCAGTGTGGTTTACGTATTCGCGCTGCAGCGTGCCGAACTGTCGCTGGTTGTTCCGATGGCAAACTCGTTGACGTTCGTATTTACGGCTATTACGGCGCGGTTGCTTGGAGAGCAGGGCGCCAGTTGGAGTGAGTATTTATGAAGAGCACGACTGATTTATTCACTTAATAATAACATTTATATTTTTTAGAGACCTACACTGGCATGATGCTGGTAATAGCTGGCACAGGAATCTGTAGCTTAGAGAAAATATTGTAATAATAATGTTGAATTATTGTATGTTAATTAAATAATAAATATTTGTTTCTAAGAGATTAAAGTCGCTAGTTTTTCAATATGGTATGATCGTTGAAATTTGTCCATCACTAGTCTACATAATAGCATTAACATGGCATTATCGTAATAATTTCTTTTCGGGACCAAGGATGGAATCCGTAGCAGTTTAAATTTTAATAAAGATATGTAAAACTTAAATGATAAAAAACATTTTTTTAATTATAAATTTACGATATTGTTTAACTATTTTTGTAAACAATTTCCATCTTAATTTTAGCATGATGTAATTAGTACCGTGAATTGCGTAGCACTTCTTTAGTGGTGCTGCTCATATTGCAAATCCAGGGATGTTTTATTCGTTGATCTTTTCACAATGGTCAGGGAAAAAACAAATCTCTGTATTCAGTCAGTTATGCTGATTGTTTGACACATTTTGTTTAAAAAATTATTAAGATCTTTTTAGTGGAATGAAATAAATAGTATAAGCAACGTTTACTTTCTTCAAATCAAGTCCAGCATTCAGAACAATGAGAATATCACAGATAACAGATATTAAGGCTGGTAGCCGATATGTATGTGAACCTTTGCAATCGCTGGTTAATGTAAATGTTTTGAACATATAAGGGAAGGTGGTCGGTTGTCGGCACCCTTTTGTTTTTAGTTCATAACTGGTAGGAAGCTCTCGATACTACAAATCAAATTAATTATATACTGTCGTTACGCAACAAGTAAATTTTCAACAAGAAAGAACACTTAGGAAAATCGACACATACTTTATGGCAAAAATCCATGTATTTTGAAATATGCATATCATGTGTCGGCACATACCAAATTGCATACAGTTTCACACATGGATACGATGACCCACATAGATAGTATGTATGAACGCTCATGTAATTCATGCGGGCGCATGAAATATATGTGTCAAAAATATGGAATACATTTGGCAACCCCCATTGCAAAAATCCATGTGTAAACTCATGAATATAATGCGGAGTTTTTTGTGAGTGAACAATCAACGTAGGCGCCACCTGAAAAGACTAAATTCATTTTTGCGTGTTATTATTGTTATATATTGCCTTGAAAAAATTCCTTGCCGAGAGTTTCGTTTTCGGCTTACACTGACAGCTAGATTTCGGCTCGGCTTGACACACACATTTTTCGTATCTGTCTCTCCCTCCCAGGTTCATAACTTTCCTACATTTGCACAAGGTGGTGATATTTTCATACCAATGGAAGCCTATAGGCTATAACAAGAGAAGAATTTTGATTTATTCCATCTAATAGAATTTTTTTTATTAACAACAAAAGTGCTTCTAAGTGCTTCGGAAATAAGCATAACAAGATCGTGCAATGTTCGGTACCGACGACCGCCGCGGTACGACCTAGAGCGACTGAAGCAACCTGATGTCGCCACTGCATACGCGCAGGATCTCGAGGCAGCGTTGCCGGAAGAGGATGAGCTCGATGGGGCCCCTCTCGAGGACTGCTGGAATACAGTCAAAGCAGCCATTAACAACGCAGCGGAGAACAACGTGGGGTATATGGGTCGAAGTCGACGGAACGATTGGTTCGACGAAGAGTGCAGACAGATTCTGGAGGAGAAGGACGCAGCGCGGGCGGTCGCGCTGCAGCAAGGTACCCGGCAGAACGTGGAACGTTATAGACGGAAGCGGAGACAGCAGACCCGCCTTTTTCAGGAGAAGAAACGCCGCCTGGAAGCAGCGGAGTGCGAGGAGATGGAACAGCTGTGCCGTTCTCAAGATACACGCAAGTTCTATCAGAAGCTCAACGCATCCCGCAAAGGCTTCGTGCCGCGAGCCGAAATGTGCCGGGATAAGGATGGCATCTTGACGGACGAACGTGTGGTGATCGAAAGGTGGAAGCAGCACTACGAGGAACATCTGAATGGCGCTGAGAGTACAGGCAGTGAAAGTCAAGGCAGCGGAGGAGATGACTACGTCAGTTCAGCGGACGATGGAAGCCAACCAGCCCCCACCTTGAGGAAAGTTAAGGATGCCATTCAACAGCTAAAGACCAATAAAGCAGCTGGTAAGGATGGTATCGGAGCTGAGCTCATCAAGATGGGCCCGGAAAAGCTGGCCACTTGCCTGCACAAACTGATAGTCAGAATCTGGGAAACCGAACAGCTGCCGGAGGAGTGGAAGGAAGGGGTTATATGCCCCATCTACAAGAAAGGCGACAAACTGGAGTGTGAGAACTTCAGAGCGATCACCATCCTTAATGCCGCCTACAAAGTGATATCCCAGATCATCTTCCGTCGTCTGTCACCATTAGTGAATGAGTTCGTGGGAAGTTATCATGCCGGCTTCGTTGACGGCCGCTCGACAACGGACCAGATCTTTACTGTACGGCAAATCCTTCAAAAATGCCGTGAATACCAGGTCCCAACGCACCATCTGTTCGTTGATTTCAAGGCGGCATACGACAGTATAGACCGCGTAGAGCTATGGAAAATTATGGACGAGAACAGCTTCCCTGGGAAGCTTACCAGACTGATCAAAGCAACGGTAGATGGTGTGCAAAACTGTGTGAAGATTTCGGGCGAACACTCCAGTTCGTTCGAATCGCGCCGGGGACTAAGACAAGGTTATGGACTTTCGTGCCTGTTGTTCAACATTGCGCTAGAAGGTGTCATGCGGAGAGCCGGGTGTAACAGCCGGGGTACGATTTTCAACAGATCCAGTCAATTTATTTGCTTCGCGGATGACATGGACATTGTCGGCCGAACATTTGCAAAGGTGGCAGGACTGTACACCCGCCAGAAACGTGAAGCAACAAAAGTTGGACTGGTGGTGAATGCGTCAAAAACAAAGTATATGCTTGTGGGCGGAACCGAGCGCGACAGGGCCCGCCTGGGAAGCAGTGTTACGGTAGACGGGGATACCTTCGAGGTGGTCGAGGAATTCGTCTACCTCGGATCCTTGCTAACGGCTGACAACAACGTTAGTCGTGAAATACGAAGGCGCATCATCTGTGGAAGTTGGGCCTACTACGGGCTCCAGAAAAAAACTACGGTCGAAAAAGATTCGCCACCGGACCAAATGTGTCATGTACAAGACGCTAATAAGACCGGTTGTCCTCTACGGACATGAAACATGGACAATGCTCGAGGAGGACTTGCAAGCACTCGGAGTAATCGAGAGACGGGTGCTTAGGACCATCTTTGGCGGTGTGCAAGAAGACGGTGTGTGGCGGCGAAGAATGAACCATGAGCTCGCCCAACTCTACGGCGAACCCAGTATCCAGAAGGTAGCTAAAGCCGGAAGGGTACGATGGGCAGGACATGTTGCAAGAATAACGGACAGCAACCCTGCAAAGATGGTGTTCGCTTCCGATCCGTCATGTACAAGACGGCGTGGAGCGCAGCGAGCGAGATGGGCAGACCAGGTGCAAAACGACTGAATTAAATCCTTCAGTTTATAACATTTTGAAAAAGGCCAAAAAACTTTCGTGTTGTTTTCCTTGCACATTTTTTTTCTAGTTCAAAGTAGAGATGCCCATCTGGTTTGATATTGAGCACAAAACATCATGCTATTATAGCAAACAAATGACGGTTGTCAGAATGGCATCATCTCTTATCTGTCAAAGAGTACATAGGGTGCCTATAACCAACGGTGCCCACAACCGAACCTCCTCCCTACGTATGGTCGAGCTATGAACAGGTCATATGGCCAAAAATGACAAGTTTAAAGTGTTTAATGATAACTGAGAAGTAAAATTAGGAAGTGAAAATAAGAAGTGAGAGCTCCTCTACTTCTCACTCATCATTTCAATTTGCGAAATGTGGAAAGTAGGCGTTTCACTTATCGCTTATTCCTCTTTGTGAAAAGTGAGAAGTGCGAAGTGACAAGTTAGAAATGAAGAGTGAAAAGTGAGAGTCAGACGTTTCGTTTCTCACTCACTTCGTCTTACATGAACCGGTCAGCGAAAGTGGTACACAGGGAATCAATTTTTTGGAATACGCCTGCGAAACAAGCGACAAAAGAGAACCAACGACAAAGCTTTGTTTTGTCGGAGATAATAATGACAAAGATTCGAAAAATTTTGTCAGCAACAAAAAAAACAATCTTGTTGCTAACTTTTCATCCCGTTATTTTGCATCATTTCTAGTGAAAATTTCGTTTGATGCTATCATAGTTTCTCTTTTTGGAAATATTCGAGAATCGAACAATAATTACAAAATTAGCAGCGTATTTTCGGAGATATCAGAGCATGCAAGGCAAATGATTCTTGTCATTGTGTTCGGGTTCTGATAAAGGTTTTCGCTAGGTGCGTTTGTCAGTGACAAACTCTGTTGATGACAAAGAGTATATTGTTATGCGTTGCTCGAATATTGATTCCCTGGTGGTACATAAACCATTTTTGTCGATTTTATGTTTTTACACCAACGGCTTCTGTTAGCAAAGACCTGTTAAGGGAATGAAGCAAAGGTGATTTTTGACAACTAAATCCGGAGATATGCACTTTTAATTTCTGGTATATATCACAATGGCAATATCGTTGCCAGGAAAATGTATGTACATGTTATTCTACCCACCAAAATCAGTTTATTGAAAAAAAATTAACAACAAAGATGTTTCCGCAACAGATTTTAACTCTATTAAATTTCAAAATGGTTTACTGTAGTTTAAAATAATTTTATAAATGAACATGTACCACTTTTACTGGCAACGATTTTCGGTTTCTGTTGCATTTGTTCCCATTAATAGTGGTACATGTGCATTTTATTCAACAAACTTGAAATTTGTCATAACTTTGCATATCTCTCAACTACCTTTAGGCACATCAGTCAACACGTTGGTACCGTTAATTTAAGAAAATTGCAAATTGAATTTTATTTTGAGGTTTTTGGAAAAAGCGTCTCCTGTAAAATTTACTCAATGTAACATGTACCACTTTCGCTGGCACCGGTTCACATATAACTTTATGATTCAAAAGTAAAAGTAACCATATAGTGAGAAATGAGAGACATCTCACTTCTTATTATGCAGTTTTATTAGGAATGAGACGCTCATTTATTTCTCATTTCTCACTTCGCTCTTCTTACGTTTCAGTGAAAATGGGAAATGAAGAGTGAGATGAGAAAGAAATATCTCATTCTCATTGGTAAAGTGAGTAGTGAGATCTTCTTCTTCTTATTGGCATGACATCCCACACTGGGACAGAGCCGCCTCGGGTTGTGTTCATTCCACATTTATTAACTGCGAGGTTTCTAAGCCAAGTTACCATTTTGCATTCGTATATCATGAGGCAAACAGATGGTACTTTTATGCCCAGCCAATCCGAAAATTGCCTGCCGGCACCGGAATCGACCAGCCACCCTCAGCATGGTCTTGCTTTGTAGCCGCGCGTCTTACCGCACGGCTAAGGAGAATAGTGAGATAAAGTAATTGAAAATGAGAAGCAATACGTAATA
>NW_026942308.1:143480-186423 GCF_024139115.2 Armigeres subalbatus
CTAGAAGCACAAGCATTACATAAAACAACCAATAGCTCGAGATATCAATTAATTCTTCCAAATACCATTAATTGATGACCTCATGATATTTCAGAGCAAATTTGGATATCTGTCTGATGTTTTGTGCTTTTATATCCTACATATAAATCAGGCCCATATCTCATTCTGCAATCTAATCAGATTTTTTACTTTTATTCATCGTCTACTCGGTATTTTGCCAATTGTATGGTTGTGGGTGCATGATGAGTTTAACGGTAAAATGAAAAAGCTTTTTGCAATCGCCAACCATAAACAAATTTTAAATTTTGTTGTATTAGTTGAACGATTTGTTGCATTAATTAGAAAGCAGTAATATTGTTACAGAACTATTTTAATGCTAATTGTACCGTACGGGGATTTCAGACCATTACAGCATTATAATAGTTGTAATGCAACAGTTACCTTCAATATTATTGCCAAAGTCGTTCAACAAATTTAAGCAAAAATGTTCAACCTATTTTAAAATTTGTTATGGCTAAGGATCAAAATTGTTAATTTTACCGTTAAACTACCACATAATTTAACTTTCACGGAAAGATCTTTCCGGAACCTTTCCGGAAACTTGAACTTTCAAAATATTTTCCTTCCTCAATCAATACAGGACTGATTTGCGATTTGAGCGTAACTTTTTCGTAAACAAACATTGGAATGCAAATTCCGATAAAGCAAACTATAGTATGCATTCGACAGATTAAGCTTTCCTCTATCAGATAAGGAATTAGTTTTGAATAAACGCCATCATTCTACGGAATTCATGAAACAATGTTTGTTTACAAAATAAGTTACGCCAAATCGCAAATCGTTTAAATAAATCGTTGAATTGGAACTAACTAAATTATTCTTTAGCGCTATAGCGCAATTCTTTAGGTTTTACGCCATGGTATAGGAACAAACATTTCACAAAACATTTGTTTGATCGCATAAACTGTCGTGCATATTTTGACCACTTCAATCAAAGGAATAATAATTATTACCCTCGGCCATAAAATAACTACTAATATTGTCCATTTAGTCAGATTAGTTCATGATTTTGTTACATCGATAGTGCTGTTGTTACGTCAACTATGAAATCATGTACAGCAGGGCCGGATCTATAGGGTGGGGGTGGCTCCGGGCCCCACATTAGGACCCCACAATTACTGATTCTTCTCAAATATTAATCAACTCGATTGACTCGACTAAGTCGAGTCAAGACAGACACTGAAGACGGCCTTACTGTTGAGGTCGAAATACGTATCTGTCAAGATCAATTGGTGGAATTCAATGGGATTGTATAAACTCGTCTTATGACAAGTGAAGACATTCCACCAAAGGCTCAAAATAATATTCTTATAGGAAAGTTATATTATTTTACTCACTCAAAGATGTTAGCCATTCTCAATCATTTTTCTGCGGAGAAGGTTTCTTAGAAACGTCGAAAGATTGCAGCAGGAGACCTCTAAAAGCCATCTTGAGTCCATCGTAGCCTTTTCGATTCGATCTGATCAAGTGTTGATCAAGCCTTTACGTAGCGCTACCGTCGTTCGGGTGACATTGGGCCTAGGGGTGAGATTGGGCCAAAACGAAACATGTTTCAACTTCTAATATCTCAGAAACTGTTACGAATTTTGATGAAAACTTCAAACGGTTCGAAATTATATTAAAATTCACGTCTAGAATCAGAAACAAATTCCAAGGATTATTTGTGCTCGTACCATAATGCTTGGAATTTGAAAGTAAAATCATTGATCGAATGAACCGTATTAAAATAGTGTCAGTAATCCACAAATCTATTTCATAACTAAATTTTAGATCGATGGATACCTGGTGATCATGTTACGATAATCTGTTTGTTGTTTTATCGAATTTTATGAATATTTATTTAGCGGTCTTGTTTTTCGTAGCAACGAGCAATGCATGCTAAAAAGGGCCTTTGTTGATTTGTCATACATAGTTGGTAAAAGCCGTAATGTAGGCAATTATTTTTATTGAATGATTGAATCGTTGCATCGTCACCGCTGAACTTTATTGTATGTGGCTTAATGTCACCCCTGTGAGGGGTGAGAATAGCCAATTTTAAACAACATATAACTTTGATGAATTTCTCTCATTTATTATTTTTCCCAAACAGTGGTAAATTTATTGTTCAAGCTTGTATCTAACTAATTACAACTGATTCAATATTAACTACTAGAGCTTTGTAACATTTACTTGGAGCATACCACATGTTGGCCAATGACACCCCGTAGACGGTATGTTAATTTCATATATTGTATAAGTTCATTTCAGAATGTATGGGAAACATTCACACATTCACAGGACCGCGAGTCGAGAAGTACTGGAGAAGTTCTTAAGCGAGTTGTAATGTAATATTGTCAAGAGAATAAAAATGGCAGTATTATTCCATATCCGTTGATTCTTCTCCGGATGAGGCTCATATCGACCAACTCACAATCGTTTTCAGATATATGGAAGGCACCAAGTCAGTTGAGCGGTTTTGGCATTCATTCCTAACGTGGACACTCTGGAAAAGATATGACAGACGCTCTGCTATCATTTTGAAAAACATGAGATTAAGGTCACTCGGAATCCAAGTTCAAAGTGCTCGCGTTTTAGGGCACACACTCGTCTAGAGGGCGCACAATTGTCATTTTGTTGATTTAGCTTGCTGCGTCGCAGCATGTGTGAAATAAAATGACAGTTGTGCGTTGCTTCTGAATCGAGTGGTGCCCGAAACGCGAGCACTTAAACTTGATTCCGTCAGAGACCTAATATCGCCGATGTCTGGTGAATCGTGTAATGCTCTGACATGTCCGGTAAATACAAGGGCATGCAAGCATTAATAATTCAGCGAAATCTTTGCGACTTTTGTTCCATGTTGTGCACATTCGTTGAACTTAGTTGGCAAAGCTTCTGTTGAGCGTGCGGATGCTGTTAAGTTTTTCAATTTCGTCCAAAACTTGTATACTTTCTTTACAAGCTCAAATGGAAGATATAAGATTTTGACTGAAGCATTGGATACAACTGAACGAAAGTATACGAGCACAAGTAAACATGAGCGATACGAGATGGTCTTGTCGTGCAGATGTCGTGAAGGCACTGTTATTCGGATACTCTGCTATCAAAATGCTTTAAACACTATCTTTAACAATGACCATGAAAAGAAATTGTTAAAACGAAGCAACAACCTCCTCAAGAAAATGTCTTATATCGAAATTGCAATTTTCACTCAGTATTGGAACGACATTCTCGAAAGATTTAATGCGACAAACCTTATTTTATAAAATACGTCTACAACGTTTAATACCGCTGTTAACAGTTTGGTCAGCCTCAAAGAATATGTCAAATCCAAAAGTAATAAATATGAAGATTATGAATCAGCTGGTGTACAGATGTCGGTACAGAGAAATACAACGAAGTTCGTAAAGATCTAGAAACGTACGATTGAGTTCTCCTGCATCAACACAATCACCAGTGTTGGATTTGACTCAAAGGAGAAATTTAGAAAGGAAGCGATAATACCGTGATCGACAAACTCATCTTGTCTCAGAAGAACGCGCAGCTGCGTACCAAATAATTTGAAACCGTTTTGGGTTTCCAACATCAACGCAAGTTCATCGGATTTGGAATACGGATCATCGAACCTGGTAGCAGCATACCCAAAAGACTTAGAACCAGAGATAGGAAACGAGCCTCATTCACTGTTCTCTTACATCAGGCAAAAACAAATCCCAAAAACAGCTCTGTGGAATGAAATAATTATATTGAGCGTCTTAGGGAAAATGTTACAAGGTTAAAATATTCAAATTCCATTTACTTCCGCTATATTCACTTATATATCATCAGATACGTATTTATCAGATACGTATTTCGTTCTCTACTTGAGAACTTCTTCAGTGTTTTGTTATAGACTCAGTTTGAATTGCCCGACGTTTCGGCAGGATGTATTCTTCCTTTGACTGATAATTTTCCTTGAAAAGGCAGAATACATCCTGCCGAATCTCGCACAAAATAACCGTTTTGATCAACCAGAGACTAGAAAGCAGATCCTTAATGCAAGATTTTCCAGATGATAACAATTGAAAATTATTTTGAAGAACGATGTGATCTCTAAATAAATTGTGTACGTACAAAATTATATCAGAAAATTGATCATTTTGGCGACACAAAGTTTACTAGATCAGCTAGCCAGAAAATAAAACAGCAGTCCGTCAAGAAATTATGTAAGATTTTGAACGTTAATGGCACTTTTACTTTCGATGGATTTTAAATATTTATATATCAATCGACTTGGAAACTCTCCATCAATTTACCAATTAAACTAATGAGTAACAAAAACTGGACATTGTTACTAGGATAACGGTACCAATAGTGGAGATATTGTAGATCCACAAAAAAATATTTTTAAAATTGATAATTATGGAAATTTAAGCTTTAATATCTTAGTCGATAGATAAACTAATAAATTAGCTATTAAAATGAGATATAGTCAGTTAACATCAACAATTACAAATATTGTTTGCACCACTATGGTGTAACTGTTCCTTTAGTGACGGTAAAATTAATTTTGGTTCCCATAGTGGTGCTATACATTGGTTTCTTGAGACTCACCACTATTGGTACAGTTGCACTACTGAGTAAGTTCAATAGTTTTCAAGCGAAATCTCAAGATAAGTTGCATTTAATAGGATATTTGAAGCACGACGCATCAGCTGAATCCATCGTAAAGTGTATAAATAGGATATCTCATTAAACTACTACCTCCACTATGGTGCTACCTCCACTAAGGGCATGGTTACCCTATATGCTGTTGAAAACAATAGCGGAAAGTATGAAAACAATCATTTTGAAGTTACTAATATATTACAGGTGAGGTGAAAGAATTGCAAATGAAAATGTAAGTGATAATGAAAGGATTTTACTCAAATAACACATCCACAAGGGGAGTACAAAAATGCTGGTATAAAATATCGAGTATCTAGTACCTATCATAACATACATTGTCTTCTTTTCTCCATTTATTTCCAAAAGTTGAGTAAATTGAAATGAATATTCATGTGCCCAAAAGTATTTGATTGCTAAACTGCAACACATAAATTTATGTATTTAAATACTCTTTTACATGCATCATTTATGCAAATACTAAAGTTGAACTTAGCCATCATATGCTAACACTGGTTAACACCTGCAAAACTCTCCGAAATATTCTCTCTTCTCTCATTGGATCGCTCATAGCAAGAAAATCGCGAAAATCCCCATCCATTGGGTGGCTAGGTAGTCAACAACAATACACTGTGACTACCACCCCAGCAACAAGACCCAAGAGAAACCCTCCAACCTGAGAGCATAACAAACATAAACAAGCAGCAATGCGTCGTCGTGTTCTTCAGCGTGCATTCCGGCGCCTGTTAACCGAACTAAAGCCATGCAGCAACCATCGTTTTCATTTCATTAGTCGTGGATTCCAAAACGCTGTTTAGCAGCAAATTAGCACAATTTTAAATTTAAATACCATTCCTATCCATTGAGACAATATTAGTTTTCGATAAGTTGTTCTTATTTCAGAAATGGTGTACATAAGGAGGACGTTGTCTGCTGAATCTCGTCTAGAACTAATAAGCCGAAATTCGCACAGAGTTGGTAATTGAGAGTAAGGGTGCAGAAACAATAAGAAGCTGTTGAAGAAGACTTTGAATTGACAAATTTGACTAAAATTCAAAATTGCATAGACAGAGAAGGGCAATTTTGACGTAGACGATTGAGTTTTAACACACCCTTTTGAATAGTCCATTCGTTCAAATAAAATCAAAATTGTATAAAATCTCAAATATGTTGTTAATGATAACACTTGGGAAAATTGGTGTTGTCGGAAAACGTATGGACGCAAAATGCCTTATAGCTGGCAGCTATTAGGAAACAACGCACTCGTCGTATAATCAGCATTCTGATATGGACACTCAGTGTGTGGAGGATGGTATTTCGTAGGATAGAGCCGGTAGAGCGTTTTGCCTCGCCAAAATGTTAGATGTTTCATCCATAGAAAATCTTGATTTTCTACCCTTCTATCTATTTGTGACATTTTTCACCTAACCTACATAATTTCAGTTCTATAGTCAATCTCAACCACGATAAATAATTATATTGATTCAACCAAAAGACTTTTGCATCCGATGGAGGGTAAGGTGGGTCGAATATTCTAGGATTTGTAGTCAAACAATTGATAATCACTATTTGATGCAAATATGGCGTGCCGACGACTTCAAGGACTCAGCATATCGAAAAAAATGTCCTATCATTTTAGGTGAATACATTTTTTTCCCTTGAATGCATCTTTTCCTTTCCTTTTGTAGCTTTGTACGACTGTTTCTGCGCTCTGCAACTGCTGCTGGTGGAAAATTGTTTATCTGTTTTGATCCGGAATGGCATTGAAAATGAGCGGTTATTATCGACTGTTGGCGAATGTTGTGGGATGGTAGGGTGTTGTGTTTAAAGTTTACGCTCTGATGTGTTCAAGTGCGCATTCAAAGTAGGACGCTTTCTCGGACCCAGAGGGGGATTTGAGTCGTAACTCTTTGGATCCTAAAGGGATTGAGCGATGGGTTTTTAGTGTTGTCATATGCATTTTGCGTGTATGATACACAACAGCTGAGGAACAATTATGTCGAAGAACAAGAAAAATCCATTCGCGAACAAATATTTTGCACAAGCTGTATGTATGCAGTCATCCTCAGGATTGAAAAGTTTATTTGCAATTCGAATGTCAATTCTCAAGCTGATAGCAGCATCGCACTCGCGTAGATAAATAGAGGCATCGATGCATTTCGATGTGTTCTCTAACTTGACGTAAATTGGACTACGTCTACCTGAAGCAATGAGTGCCAAATCATAATCTAAAATTTGGAAACTGATGGAGGAAATATATGTAAAATTTTGAACGTTAATATCGCCTCTACTTTTCGAAGGATTCAGACTATCGTATTTGAAGGCTCATTTGCCGCAAAGCACATGGATCCGAAATCATGTTTTCAAAACATTTTCAGATTATATATAATGTTAGTTTGGGGAATCGAAAGACTGCGGCTTTTTCAAGGTTAGCGAATACAGTAGGAAAAGAAGAGAATTTAGGGCTTAATTATTCACAATGCTGATGTTCACATAGTAGACTAGACATCCTTGCCTGTTTCACATCTGTAGGGGACAAACAAAAGTTTGACGACGAGAGGAATTTACGAATGAGGTTTAACGATAGACAACAAGAACAGGACATTCTTAAGGAATATAAATAACAGCGAGAGGCCCTCCTTAGCGTGCGGTAAGACGCGCGGCACAAAGCAAGACCATGCTGAAGGTGGCTGGGTTGATTCCTGGGTGCTAGGCAATTTTCTGAAATTGCCTTGACTTCTCAGATAAAAGTATCATCATAGCCTCATGATATACAATGCAAAATGGTAACTGGCTTAGAAACCTGCAGTTAATAACTGTGGAAATGCTTAATGAACTAAACTGCGCTGTGAGGCGACTCTGTCCCAGTGTGGGGATGTAATGCCATAAGAAGAAGAAGAAGAAGAAGAAATAACAGCGAAGGCGATGTTGAAAATGGGACATCCAACATCAATACTTTCAAAAACTGGTGGACCAGGAATTTGAGAGATTTATATATCAAATGCAGGGGCAGTAGCAACTATGTCAAGGGTTTGACGATCCTCTTAGGCCACTGCGAGTTGTGGGGCTTGCCCAGGATGTGGTGGGGTTTGGTAGTTGCTCTGTTAAACTTCTACGAAGCTGCGGCTATTGCTAAATTGATGCAACATCGCAGAGGTGAACGAAACACGATACAAACGGGCGCGGAATACACAAAACTGTATTTCCGAGGAAAAAGCAACAGTAAGATGAGACCGTGAAGAGATGTCTTGATAACTCGAACCTTTTGTCTCGTTGTGATTTGTGTTTTTTTTGTCATAGTTTTAGGGCTTCACGACACACAAAACCGAAATGTCAATAAATTTGATTTAGCTTCTTTTACTTTGCAATTTCAGTAACCCAACCCAACAAACATTGGAAGCTGAAAAGGCTTTCTTTATAAATAAGCTTCTTCGCTAAAACAGGATTCATTCATTTATTTTTACATCAAACAGATAACACTGAATCAACGATTTGACGCACAATACACGGTTCGAGGCCGCATCTCTTCATCCTCGGATACGCCCCACGCTCGCCAAAAAAGTTAGTTCTAATGCGTATTTACACAGTAAATTTAATCTATTTTGAGGCCCAATGTCGATTGCCATCAAACTTTTAGCGTGAATTTTTTTCTTCACATTCCAAAAAGGCTGCGAAATTCGGTTGAGGGCACCCTTATTGGTTCGATCATGGGCACCTTCATGTTATTGATAAATCATTCAATATCGTTTTAGTTGTCCCTTAACTTATTTTTAATAACGTTTTTATGTAGTTTTTATAATTATTTTGACATAATTCTTCGAAATAATAAGTTTAATTAATATTTTTGTTCTTTGGGCATGTCTAGTTATTATACACACACACACACTTTTTGGAACAAAGCGTTGACCGATTTGCTTGCAACAAGTTGCATTCGGCGGGGAATGCTTTCCCATTATTTACTATTGAAAATTGGTTAGATCGGACTATGGGATCAAAATTTATGGACAAAAAAATTTTTTTTTTGTAATGAACGAGAAAGGCACTATTGTCGCTAGGATGATTAATCAGGATTTTTTTACTGTGATGCATACCAATAAAACGTAAATCAATGAAAAATTTGAAACCCATTTACCTAAAGTGCTATTTTAGACCTTAAGTGATTATTCTTATGTGATTTTTTTTTTCAACAATCTCTTTAATGCACCGAGGGAGGCATCATCTGATAGGTGAATTGATTTGAGTTTTTAGTGTCTCCTGGCTTTAAGAATGAATAAACTATTCCTTGTCTTTAAATCTGGGTGGTTTTTATTCATGCTTCTTCATTTTTAGCTAAGTTTTCAAGGGTGCCCACAACCGAACCACAAAATGAAAATGTCCAAAATGTCAAATTTTCTAAATTGTCAATATTTTTTTCCAAATCGATGAAATCTTACTAATTTCTTTACTAGTAGAAAGGTTATACGTTAAGGTTTCCATTGCCATGCAAATGTCGGCATAATATCAACCAAGGCCAAAGTTATGAACCAAACAAAAAAGGGTGCCCACAACCGAACCTCCTAACCTACCGTATCGTATTTTTTTATTTTCCATCGATCATCTTTTCTTAAGGTTTTTAACAGTTAATTACAATTTTTTCATACTGTTTCATTTTAATGATTTTTTCTGCTTATATTATTTGATCAGTGGATTGAACAGAATCAGTAACTGGGAAGGCAAGTCAATAAAAGGAAGCGCAGGGACAGACATTATAGATTTCAATTTAAATTCATTTGCGATTATTCTTATTGAATCTTCCGAAGTACGTAGTATTTTTTTTCAAATCTGCCACAAATTTTTTAATCATTTAATTCTTTTTGAAACATTAAGAATCATTCAAAGCCTTCCTGAATAATTCTGAATATTTCGAAATCATCCACTGTAAAAAAAGCGTCGTGAAAACATAATTTATAAATCAACTGATCAAAATCAAGTTTAGGACAGCTTCAAACCGAGGAAAAATGTGGTCGGATTAAAGGCTAGATTTAAGGTTCTCACGTACTTTAAGGCTAGTATACACATCAGAAGCTTGTCTGCAAATTTTGCTCCCAAGTGTGTGGACGAGATTTATGGGATTCCGTCATGGAAAATTAGAAATTCGGTCCGATTTAATATACAATCCGGCGGAAATCGCCAAGGGTCCGATCTGTAAACCAGACTATAATTGGCCATGTTTTTTTTTTACTTTTCGCTACGAAATTGTATGAGTCCCGCTTTTCGGAAGTCCATGTGAACAAGATCAATGGACAAGATTCCCGAGGTGCGAAGCTACCTTTAACGTTATTTTAATCAAATTCGATCAGGAAGGACATTTATTCTCATATGCCTAGGGACGTTCCGATACTTCAAAATATCGATATTTGATTCGATACGATAATCAAATCAAAGTATCGATATCTCCGATATATTGGAATAAAAATATCGATATATCGGAAAATCATATGATATTTCAGAAATGAGAATATTTAGAATATATTTGTTGTAGTTATTCAATTACTATCGTATTACCGTATAAGCCCTTTACAATAATGATTGGAAATGATTTTTTTCTATTACATAATCCAATCTGCTTCTACAGTGTACCACTTCAACAATCATCGGCGGCGGCCTTCGTCGTAATTTTAACCGGTAGTGGCGGCGTTTTTTGCATTATACTGACCTCACTATTTTCCGTTCGCTTGAAAAAATCAACTGAAGTTTAGAGAAGTTTGCTGAAATTCCACTGACCAGTTTTCTGTGTTTCTATTCCGGTTATTCTGATTCTTAACAACAAAAGATTCAACAAAAAATTTAATTAAATATTCAGAATTTCCACAAATGAGTCCATTGGAATATTCTTAATTAAAAACCCAGAATAATCCACCTAGCGGTGATGGTGCCTTTCTCGACCTTCGTAAAATGTGTGTGCTTGAAAATAGATGAGCTAGTAGCTAGGAGTAAAAAAGACAAATTTCTTTGTCCGTTCTATGAAAATCAGATTATTTATGGCAAAGATATTGCAGATCCAGTTGAAAACCGAAAATCATATTTTGTCCCATTCCCGGATGTCGCGACTGCATCGCGAGTGGTGCCCGACTATGGCACAGTTGCGCACTACTCGCGATGCAGTTGCAACATCCGGAAATGCGAGAAAATGCGATTGTCGCGAAACCTCGGTTCGGTTTTCAGCTTGATCTACAATATGCTAATAAGAATTTCGACATTTTTGTTTCCTTTTCCAATCTTTTTGACGTACATACCCCTGTTTTATTTTACCCTGTCATATATTTTAAGGATATCACTTTTGGATGTAAATTGAACTGAAGCTCCGACTACACAAAAAGAAAACGAAAATGTCATTCCCATCAAGCGAGCGGAGGGCAGAGATGGCATTTCACCACAGTGTTTGCACTGTAGCGCATGAGAAATGCAAAAAATTGAGCCTACAAACAATACTCACCACACTTTATGCGACCCACTCTTTCTTTCGCTGGTGAGTTTGCCGAACGCCGGTGAGTGTAGGTGCCTGCATGCTACAGTGCATGTGTACCAAACTTGTGCTTAGAAAAACGCTCGCACACGCTCGGCTGCGTATTCACTGCCGTGTACACGCCAGTGTGCGCTCTTTCAGGATCGCAGCAGTAAATTGGTGCGATGGGTAAGAGATCGAATGATTTATTTTAACCGTTAAGACGTTCTCGATCCTGAAACGCTCATGCAGGCTCGCTCGTGCTGTGTACCACGAGCGATGATTTTTTCATAAATGTTGTACAAAATACTGTCTTCTGAAAACATGCTAAACAAATAATTGTCTTCTGAAAACATGCTAGGCCGGACCGAGAATCGGCCTTGTCATTTCAAGATTGGCAATCCTACGCCTTTTCTCGCAAAGCTAACTGGATACCCCAAAAAATGAAATGTAGATATTATTCAATTCATCAGAGATTACAAGTTAATTGAATCAATGCATTATAAAGATAAGAACACTCTCCATCACCATGCGGATACAGTGGACAACGTTAACTTTACTATTGGTTATCCTCTTATGGAATGTACAATGCATACACTAGGCCCAGGGAGTGACGAATGTTTCCCACCAGAAAACATCCTAGACCGGACCGAGAATCGAGCTCGTTATCTCCGGATTGGCAATCCTATGCCTTTGCTCGCGGCCAACTGGAGACCCCTCACTCCATTCCTATTGACAAGAAATGAAGCACTCTTTTTATGCAGATACATATTTCTTATATTCGAGGCTACTTTAGATTAAAGTTTCGCTAAGTATATTCCTGGTTTACGCCATCTCCCAAAGGCACACGCCTTTTATTCAGTATCGGCTTCAATAAAATTTCTCGGGTTACAGCAATTCCTACAACTTTTTAATACCACCTAATTTTTCTTCGAATTGTGTATTGTTTCGTGCGGTCAACAAAAAGTATTATTAAATTCAAAGTGTTCGTAATTTTTATTACCTGAGAGATTATCTGGACCCTTCTTCTTCTTCAATGGCTCTACATTCCAACTGGAACTTGGCCTACTTTTCAAATTAGTATTTTATTAGCATTTCCTCAGTTATTAATTGAAAGCTTTCTATGCCCGCCATTGCATGAGTATGTATCTTGTGTGGTAAGTATAAGGATACACTATGCCCAGGGTGTCCAACCTGAAAACATCCTAGACCGGACCGAGAATCGAACTCGCCATCTCCGGATTGCCAATCCTACGCCTTTGCATGCAATGCTACTGGAGACCCTGAACCCTAGAAAATTTGTAAGCTCTGGCCTATCATGAAGAATAGCATTTATTCTTATTGGCATTAGGGCTGTACACTTAAAGGGAAGGGGGATCTGTCATTTCCTTACGCTCCGTATAAACGAAAAATCATTTAAGTGGGAAAAATCTTATATGAAGGGAGGTGGGGTTCGAAAAACCCAGGGAAAATGTTTATGTAATTAGTGTACGACCCCTTACTGCCACTGGGATTACCAAATTACAATTTTTGCATTCGTATGCATGACGCTAACACAATGATACTTTTATGCCCGATACCCAAAAATTTCCTAGACCGGACCGGAAATCAAACCCAGCCACCTTCAGCATGGTCTTGCTTTGTACCCGCGCATCTCAGTGCACGGCTAAGGAAGCCCCAAAAAACCAATACAGACCCCATTCGATTTTGGCAACAACCATTCGATTTTGGCAAGACATTTTTTTTTATATTTTTGATATTGCTTATAAACCACGTAAATATCGTAACCCTCTTAAAACAAATTGGTTAGACCCAAAAATCGACGTAGAAAAAGGCAAAAAATCGCTTAAGTTTTTTTTAAGATAATCGCCTAAATGTCGAAATTTTCGTAAAAGAAATTGATTAGACCCGAAACCGACAAAAAACAATTTAAGAAAAAAACGTGATTTTTTTTTGTTTAAACGTTAAGATTTCTAAATTAGCGTTAAGAAGGGTCACAATGTGTGTAGCGTCACAAAAAGTGAAGAAATGTTGAAGTATCATGAGAAAACAAAAATCATTCGATTTTGGCAACATACATTTTCCGAACGTGTTGCCAAAATCGAATGGGGTCTGTTTCTTCAATCCAAATACAGACTATGGGTTCAAAAGTTATGGCCGAAATACTATTATTATAATATACAAGAAAGGCACCATTATTCCTAGGTGGATTTATCAGGGTTTTAAATTTAATTTCACCCATTTGTTTTTGGAATAAAAACGCAGTCGGTACTTAAATGGTCGGGATTGTTGGTCATATGGCCATATGGCCACTTAGCCATTTTCCATATAAATAAAAAAAAAATTTGTATGGGAAAAATCTGACATGGGGGGAGGGGGTTGAAAACCCCAGAAAAATGCTTACGTAATTTGTGTACGGCCCCCAATGCGTAAATGGAACCTTACCTAAAAAATGCCTATAAAAATATCACTAGAAGTAATGAACCCTATGTTGTGATTATCAAACACAATTCCACCCTGTAGGTATTCGAGTCCACTGTACATATATGGAATTTCCGTAGGCTTCGAAGAGATTTGATAAAAATTATGGGGTTGCGGGTGGTATTCCCGGCACCGGCTGAAAAACTAAAAATGGTAACATTTTTTTGCCAAAACTCCTCTGTACTCTGTACTCCTTCGTTGTGCCCACTCGAGAATTTATGTTACAGCTACTTGCATTGGAACTTAAATATGTAGCGCAATACCATGTTGGGAATACCGGCTGATACCCTACATTGCCATTTTTGGCTTTTTTATTGGGTGACTTGATGAGATTTCTCAAGCGAGTTTTAAGTTTCCAAATTCAATATCATAAGTTACAGAAGGATTGTTAGTCAAATGCAGTGAAGTTTGTATTCCAAAATTAAAATAATTTACCCAAAATGTAACACCGAACCAATTTACCCCATATTTATTAGCTAAATTCGAGAAAACTTGGTCGTGATACGAAAGGCACTATGACCCTTGCTCAGATGATTGGGATTCAACAAAAATGTTGTGCGTGGCCTGAAAACTGGAAAAATCGAGTATGGAGTTGCAGTATGTCAGTCGCAAGAATCGTAAAATAGATTAATTTTCTATGTGGTTAGTGATGCTAGTGAAATTTACGTGAATTTTAGTATTCATTGTAATTTCCAAATTCTTAATATATATGTGGGAAAATGATTAATATTCTCGGCAGGCCTTTGCGCTTTAGTACACTCCTCTAAGGTTTGATGTCCACTAATTGTCCAGTCAACGTAGCGTGCATGCTCTCTGCAGTACCCTGCATCGAAGGGGATCATGAATACAGTTGTTTAAACTCGGTTTTTATTCCACGATGCTCCACGATGCTTTTCGTTCAAGTGAGTTGAATGGAGGTGTTTAGACGTTCAATTCGAGTTCAATTCAAGCGTCTTGTCCAACCCACTTGCCTTGCATTATACGGCAGTTATAGAATTTGTAAATTTTCAGTAAAATTAGATTTTTCGTATGACCGAAAAAGTGCCGTGTGAGAAAATAATTCATTAGGGCAATCATAATGCTTTACATGCAAATGGATTAAGCTGAAAAACAAAAGACTTAAGAACATTCAATATTATTTCCTAAAAATTCGCTACGAACTGCTCGGAAATGCCACCGGCGCGTATACACGGCCGTGCGCGCGGCTGCGTATTTATCAGCGCTCACTGCAGTGCGTTTTAGGGCCCTTTTTCTACACTGCACTGTTCTGCTGTTGATTGTGCGCTCGGTTCATTTTGTTCGATCTTCTTTTATCACACACTTCTCCAAAGCTGTGGTGAATTCAAACGTAAGAGGCGCGCTCCCGTTCAAATGCAACGGTGCGTGTGAGTGTATTAAAATTTCTTTTCACCACACTGAGGAGATGGACATCTCTGGCGGAGGGCAATATTTATTATGATATAAATCTCATGACCGTCTTTCTACCAAACTCCCGTATGAAGAGGAAGGGAAGTGTATCAGTGTGGAAGCATCCGATAGTTCGTTTTCGGAAAGAAATTATAGCCTTTTGGTACAACTTTGTTGCACAAGAAAGGCAAAAAGTATTTTGGCCATAATTTCAAAGGTAATAGTCCAATCTGGCCAACTTTCTAAATAGAACAGGATTCCGCATCTAATGCAATTTGTTGTGAGTAAATCGGTTGAGGGTAAGTCCATTAAAAGTCAGCTAGACTTTTTACTCGCTTTTATAACACATAGTATATTTTGGCCATAATTTCTGTGCCCATGGTCCAAATTTTCAATAGAAAACAATACGACAGGATTCCGCGTCGAATGAAACTTGTTGGAATTATAGATAGTGGAATATATAGATGATTGAAGATAAATCCTCTGTCTCCAAACGAACTGTCAAACGTGTCTCCAAACGAGCATGACGTCACGATTTCAATGGAAACGTTAAGGGCTGTGACGTCATATGTGCGTGTGCACGGGCAGAAAAATCGACTCAGCCATGCTTTCGCTCATCTATATATTCTACTATCTATAGTTGGAATTAAATCGGTTGAGGATAAGTTCCAAAAAAGTGAGCCAAACTTTTCGCACTTTTGGTGCGCGCACACACACACACACAGACATCATCGCAGTTCATCGAGCTTATACGTATATAACACTATGAGTCTGCAGGCCTTCTGTAAAAGTTTGGTTTTGGAGCGAACATACAGCCTTTTCGTAGAAAAAGGCAAAAATGGTGTTTCAGCCATAATTTCCGATCCCATAGTCCGATCTAGCCAATTATCAATAGAAAACAATGGGACAAGGTTCTGCGTCGAATGCAATCTGTTGCGAGCGTCAATAGATGAAGTCTAAGTGCTAAAAAAGTGAGCTAGACTTTTTCGAACTCTTTTTCACAATAAATAGTAATTTGACCATAACATCTAAGCCCATAGTCCGATCTGGCCAATTTTCAATAAGAAAATATGAGACATTCTGCGTCGAATGCAACTTGTTGTGAGCAAATCGGTTAAGGATATGTGCCTGAAAAATGAGTGACATTTTTACGCGATTTTTTCGTATGAATTTGTATTTTGGCCATAACTTTCGATCCCATAGTCCGATCTGACCAATTTCAAATAGGAAACAATGGGACAGGATTCTGCGTCGAATGCAACTTGTTGCGAGCAAATCGGTTGAGGGTAAGTGCCCGAAAAATGAGTGACATTTTACGCGATTTTTTCGTATGAATTTGTATTTTGGCCATAACTTCTGATCCCATAGTCCGATCTGGCCAATTTCAAATAGGAAACAATAGGACAGGATTCTGCGTCGAATGCAACTTGTTGCGAGCAAATCGGTTGAGGGTAAGTGCCCGAAAAATGAGTGACATTTTTTTTAGTAGTTTTGCGCACACACACACACACACACACACACACACACACACACACACACACACACACACACACACACACACACACACACACACACACACAGACATCACCTCGATTCGTCGAACTGAGTCGATTGGTATATAACACTATGGGTCTCCGGGCCTTCTATAAAAAGTTTGTTTTTGGAGCGATCATATAGCCTTTACCGTATACTTAGTATACGAGAAAGGCAAAAAGAAAAGTCTCTTTAATTCACATGAGATTCCCTGGAATTTCGGCAGGAAATTCTCTTCAAATTGTTCTCGACATTCTTCAAAATTGGCACAAAAATTTCAATCAAATTAAATTCAAAAATTTCATCATAGAAGTAATATTTTAAGAAAATTTACTTTAATTCCGACGGGGCATTCTTTTGAATTTCGGAACGAATTTTTCATTTGTCTTCCAATTCTTTCAAATTCTCAATTCTACAAATCTCTTCCTAATTTACACCAATTCTTTATATCAATTCTACAAATCTAATCCAATTTATGACATCAAATATTTAATTTAATTCCCGTAAGGATTCAAGGACCAGCGGCATGACAGATGTTGCACGAGGACGCGTCAATCCAAAGTGTCGAGTTGCCAAAACTATTAGTGATGGCAGCGCACACCTCACACCACCCGCGCTACCGAGAAAATTCATCTGAACCATTAAAAATACGACATTTCAGATCCATTTTCTTTCTTTCACAAAATACAATGCAATTGTTATTTTTGTGTTGCTTTCTTCTGATTCAATATATCGATATCGAAAGCAAAAATATCGATATGACCGATATATTGAAAGCAAAATATCGATACAAAAATATCGGATATCGAAACAAAAATATCGATATTCCGATATATCGGAAGTATCGGAACGTCCCTACATATGCCAACCATATTCATGGAAATAATTTAAATTACATTTTATTAATGTTCTTTCCTTGTGGAGATTCTTGTTTTTCTTTTTCTATTGCTCTATTCGCATTTGCCTTTTGACATTTTTTCTTAAAACTATTTTTCTTAGACTTCTAATGCCGAAAACCGGGCAGGGTACTTTGACTATTGTTTGTTATTTTCGATTGTTCAGATAAGTTTTTGATACTAATCAATAATAAAATCCTCAATGCATGTCTAAGAGTAGATTAAAATAAAATTTCAAAATACCCCTTTTTTTAATGTTGCTAGATGCGTCAATTTCATTTCCTTCGTGTTTTCGTCCGCGTCCGTTTCAAGAGTGAAATATTTGTAGCTTAGTATTTTTCCACAACTAACTTAATACAATAGAAGGTAACAGTGGTGAATGGTTTACTCTAAAACATTTCTTATTTCTTACACGGAAAATGAAAATAAAGCCCATAAATTTAATGCTCATTTGAGGAGTTGAGGAACTCTTGGATATGCTTCCAAAAGAATTATTCAATGAACTATTGGAAAACTATTATTTGGTGACTTTTTGTAAACACTTCTTAGAAATTAGCCAAAATTTCTTAAGCTCATAGAGGAACCTCCGAAGAACCCAAATAACCAAAAGTTCCTTTAAAAGTACATTTTTGCTCAATTAGCTTGACGAGCTTGACTGAGCTGATTAAGCGAAAAACGTACTTTTAAAGGAGCTTTTAGTTACTTGGGCAATTCTAGGAAGAGTTAACGTAATCATTCCTACTGCAAGTCCCGGATATAATCCTGAAAAAATAACCGGGAAAATTACGTGTAGAATTTTTAAAGAAACTCCTCAAAAATTACTGAATACTGGCTGAAATTGAATTTTCACGAACAAAATCCATTGAGTACATGTCAAACACGCAAAAAAAAATTTTGACGTGAATTTCAATTGGTGGTGACTGAGAAATGCAAATTTAACAAGATCGAGATCAAAATATCTTGGGTTCCTAGAAACAAACTAACCGTAAAGCGAATTGTTCCAAATACCAATTATCCAAGTTCCGACTCGAGACGTAGAATGTTCGTTAGACTGGCCCAGGAAACAAAAAGTTGTCTAATTCCACGAGGCACCCCCCAGGATTGTGTCTTTAGGTGAGAAAATCAATCTCTGAAAATTTCAGCTCAATCGCTTGTTGCATAAGCTGGCGCATTTGAATTGAAGTTTGTATGGGGATGTCAGCCAAAATGTATAGGAAAATACACCTCCGTCACTCATTCGATCTGGAAATTGGTTCTGATTGCTCGATTGACCTCAGAATTGCAAAAACGGCAGTTGGTATGCTACAGAACAATTTATGATGATTAAATGAACTTTTATATAGGTTTCGGCTGATACGATTCGATCAATAAATTCAAAAATACACAATTCAGCTCCTAATAAACCAGCCGAAAACTATATAAAAGTAGATTTAATCATCATTCAATGATTTGTGAAATTGTTCTGTACCATACCAACTGCCGTTTTTGCAATTCTGAGGTCAATTGAGCTATCAGAACCAATTTCCAGATCGAATGAGTGACGGAGGTGTATTTTCCTATACATTTTGGCTGACATCCCCATACAAACTTCAATTCAAATGCGCCAGCTTATGCAACAAGCGATTGAGCTGAAATTTTCAGAGATTGATTTTCTCACCCAAAGACACAATTTTGGGGGGTGCCCGTGGAATTCGACAACATTTTTTTCTCCCCATACTAAGCTGGGCCAGTCTAATGTTCGTGTTTCGCGATATAAATTATCTAATTTCCTAACGAGATTTTTCGCGTTCCGAAAAGCAAGTTATCCATGTTCTGGAATGATAGTTTTCCGAGATACGAGGTACAAATTGTCCTGCGGTTCGGAAAAGAATTTTCTCTGTGAACTTTATCCATTCGCATTTCGATAAGATCATGATCCGCAAAGGAGTTGCATGAATTCCAAGAAGCAATATCTCCAAGTTCCGAGATGGAAATTGTTGATAAATACTCAACGTTTTGACAAGAAAATCTCTGCATTCTACACGCAAAAAAAGCGTTCATGAATTCGTGAACTAAGGAGTTCACGGTGTAGTTTTTCGGGAACAACAGTCAAAGAATAGGGAATACATTCACGTTTTCTTGAACGTTCTGGAAAACGTGACTGGTGTTCCCGATTCCATGAATTAAATTACCGTGTATTTTTGCAGGTTCACGAATTCGGGAACGCTTTTTTTTTTTGCGTGTGAGAAGCTAATTCTTTTACTTCCGATTTCCACAGGGACCATTATTCAAGTATCGGAAAGCGAATTGTTCGAGTTCCGAATTGCATCTCGGAGTTACGAAAAGCTAGTCAAACTTGATGTAGTTCTCTCCAACGTCAGAACAGGCCGGCAGTACGTTTCGTAGGAACGGAGTGAAGTCGATTACATTTGCGGTACGTTCTGTAGTCCTGAGTTGACCAACGACATGAACTGGAGAGTGGGAAAAGGCTACATACATAGCGACCAGTTATACCGACCAGTAGTCCATTATAAGGTGAGGTGGACTAATACACCCCTGGCTGGCAAGTGTGAAATCTCGGACTACGGGTAGGAATCCCTAGTTCGGAAACGATTTTACAGCCGTTCTGTCACGCACGTGTGACTCAGCAATAATGCCGAGAAAAGAGCAACCGAGAAACAACAGACCGAGGCCACCAACCTACTGGTGAAATGCGAATATCGCAAGCCTTCGGTCAGTTTCGCTTTGGACAATGAGAAGGATCCAAAGAGCCGGCAAAGACAAGACCGTGCTCCAACAGCATCTGCCAGATTTGCTACATCAACCACTGAGGGGACTCCAACAGGGGAATTTTATCCATGATAAAACGTCGAAAGACGAAAGATCTCAAATACAGAAAGGAACAGAAGGCCGAAAGGACAAAAATTTGAATGAGACAAAAGGTCGAAAGGAACAAAAGGTCGAAACGGACAAAAGTTCTGTTCTGTTGGAGAAAAAAAATATTAAGAAATGAATAAAACTTGTATTGTCCAAGATTGATTCTCTCCGTTTTAGTTTCTTGTCTATTTAGATCTTTTGCCCCTTTTGACTTGTCCTATTCGTTGAACGTCGAACAAAACCTTTGATCTCTTCGACTCTTTGAGCTTTTGCCCCGTTCGACGTTTTGTCCTTTCGACCGTTTTTCCCTTTCGACCTTTTGTTCTGTCCTTTTGTCATTCGACCTTCCTACAGGATTATAATGGCTTCGACCAAAGGATCGTCGAACCTCCCGAACAGTCTCAAGAGAGACTGAACGGAAATATATGAGTAGGTACTGTTCCCGCAATACGCCACAAGTCCCTGACCTACAGCTATAGGTTACTTCAAATGGAGGGTGGAGGGGTGAGAGCGGCAATAAAAACGAGTGAAGAGACGACGGCGCCCGGAGTTGAGCATTAAGCATGACTGCCTCTCGCCCCAACGGGTCTGGATTCAAATCCAGTAGGCTCTGTTTGCATTTTCAAAGACGATACATGTCGAGTCACGCCTTCCCTCGGATAGGGAGTAAAGCCGTAGGTTCCGGCCCATGTGTTGATGGTTACGATATGTACGGTCCAGGTGGAGTCGTCTTCCTGGCGTCGGTGGTTATCATTGGGAGGAAAAAGGCAGACGAAAAACAGAAGCAATATAAAAACGAGGGAAGAGCTGCTTTTGATCGCTAAACCGTTGGACAGTAGCAAAGCACCGAGACCTGACGGTAGGTATCCCGAATGTGGCACTGAAGGCCACCATCAATGCAGTCCCTGTCATGTTCAGGGCGGCAACGCAACGATGGCTCGGTGTTGGGGCATTGGGCCGAAGACCGTTAGGTCATCACGTTCTAGGGATAAGTGAGAAATGAGGAGTGAGAAGTGAAAAATGAAGAAGTGAGAAATAAGAAGTAAGAAAGGAGAAACAAGAAGGAAGAAGAAAGGAAAAGTAAAAAAGAAGGAGTAAGAAAAAAGAAGGAAAAGGCAGAAGTAAGAAGGAATAATACAGACGAAAGAAGAAAGAAGGGAGAAGGATGAAGAAAAAGAAAGATAGAAAAAGGAAGGAGGAAGAAGGATGAGGTAAAACGATAAAAAAGGTTAAATAAAGAAAAAGAAAGAAAGAAGAAAGAACAAGCGAGAAGACAGAAGGATTGAAAAAGAAGAAAGAAAAAATGGGGAAGGATGAAGGATGAACTGACTTCTCACTTCTCATTCCCTACTTCCACTTCAAATTCAACCAAATGACCGTTCGGCCTAATGACGATTTGCAATGACACCAGCAACTGCAAATAAGCCGATGAGCTGTACCAGAAAGGTGAGGGAACTGTGAGAGGATAAACTTACCGGTCGGCATAAGCCATCACCTAGTTCGTCGATGAGTCAGTCGGTGTCTGGTTGCAGATTTCTATCCTACTCAAAAAAATCCAACATACAAGTGATTTTACTTGGAAATGCAAATGACTCGTCGGCTTCCATAAAAGCGAGCATCATGTCAACATTTTCCTACCATTTTTTAAATAAACCTGCATCCAGACACGACCGGCGCTAGTATTGCCTAATTTTGAGGATAATGTTAGTCCCAAACATTACCTGTTGGTTCTTTGTGTAATTACAGCTGAGCTGACAATAGCGGAGTAGTAACCGTAGTCATGATCATGCACATGGTCACCCGAGCAGCACACATGTGGAACAGAGGTTTCTGTTGTCTATATGCAACTAAATTTGGTTACATTTGAGTTCCAGCAACCAAATATGTCCAAGTTTTGCTGCAAGGGCGGGGTTCTGCAAACTTCAAATGCCAACAAAAATTGCCTATTTTCTGCTCAAGCTTTTGTTTTACAGGTTTAATTGACCACAAACCGCATCGAATATCCTTCAACCACATAACTGAGGATATCCTACAACGAATGTGCGTATGAATTGATATGACAAGACTTTTGTTTTTCTTTTACAAACACAACATCACGAGTCAAAAGCCGCTTGGTGCGGTTTGGCAGAACCCCGACCACACGCTGTTGAATTTATAATAGTTTTCCATAAGGTTGATTGCCAAAACATGGTTTGAAATCAAAATCTGTTACTTGGTCTGAACCTAGTTTGTATGCCTTTTTATATGAATTTGATAAAATTTTTGATACTGTTGGCGCTACAGAATCGCTCGGTATTCTGTTTTGTTGGACAACATGAAAAAAAAATCTACTAAAACTGAAATGTTTCAATAGGAGCTGAAACATTTTCTGTGAATCTGCAGAGGCTGCATTCAGATGTAGAAAGTTCCTCACAGAATCTGAAACTCAAAAACTGGCTATGTTTCTCTCCAAGTGTTATGAAACTATATTGTCCTGTAAAATGTCTTGCCCAAGAACCAATTCGATCGTAAATTACTTTGCGTGATTTTAGCTCAAACGTAATCTCAACCTACGCAATCTTAAATTGCTCCCAAAGTCTCTCGAAATCGAAGTGAATACTTCTTCGTTCAAATCCCACCGAGTAACAAGTGTGGGACGCACTTATTACACAAGCCACTCATTATTGACACTTTTAGCAACCGGCGGCAGTTGGGATCAGCATTTGGGTATAACAAGATTCAGTGGAACAAAAAAATCTGCAAAAAACCTGCAAAAAACCTGTCCTGTAACCTCCCACACTGAATATCACCAATTTCAACCGTATAGACTCTACTGCCATCGTACTGCGGATCGCTTTAATGGCCACTCCATACCAATAATGGGCCACGGATGGTCGTTCATGTTGCAAAGACTTTGACGAATGCTCTCAGTGGCGGGCACTTGCCGTAAGACGAATTTCCAACTACGGCCTAAGCGCAGTGTGCAGTTCAACTATCGAGCCGAAATCGTGATTACTTGTCGGTAATCCATCCAGTTCGAAAATTTTCGGCATCCGCGATCCACAATGACTGGCTCATTATTAATTTGCGTTCGGTGCGCACTTTTCGCGGGTGAATAATGATGCTTGTAAAGACGATTAATGGCTCCGATCGGGATCAGAAACGACAACGACGATGCTAGATGGTGCGAACCCACGCAGAGTGACCTGTTCCCGGGATCCCGAATTAATTCGACCGAGACTGCGCCTTGGCCACACAGTCAGGCACAAGTCTAGTTGAGGGGGAGGCATTGACACGGCAGAAGCAATTATCGGCCGAATTAAATGGGACTCTTAATTTCCGAATAAGCCCGTCTACTAGCGCGACGCCTTGATATATGGGCATAATGATTCGCAGAAACGCGAAAGCTGAAGTTTTGGCTCAGAAGAATTGACACCTTTGTTCGTCCGGCAGGGAGCTTTCGGGGATCTGGAATTCGGGAATTTAATTTTCTGTGGAGTCCCATCGGTTTCGTTCGCCGATCGACGGGGGGTTTGACTTATGAGCTTTTGAATCAAGGGATTAGAGGCTGGAGTGAGCAATTTGAAATGACTTGGCTGTCAAAATATTGTTGTCCCGTGTTAGGAATTTTGTGCTGTCCGGAATCAGTGAAGAGATGGAGCGAGCCAAAAACGTTTTTAAAAAGTCATCATATAGCAGTTTTGTAGCGGGACAGAACTCTAATCTTCGAAAGGACAGAGCGCAGATTTTCATAAATCCCGTACTTCGCAAAATATTCGATGGGCGTCGGCTATCAATATTCATGTCCAACGCGCGGTGAGCCGACAGGGCATTAGCATTCGCGTGATGGACAGCCTAAAGTGTCGATTTCGCGCTGATGATGACCATCATCATTCGTCGACCGATGGGTTGTTTCGATAGTGAGCATAATTTCCAGCAAAGCGCGCCCTACCCACCGAACGGATTCCACTTAATTTGAAATTCATTGAAGACGCGCTTTATCACAAATTTGCCGTCGCTGGTTGGTTTCTTCAGACCGCACAAACAAGAAGCTCAGCAGCACCCCGGACAAAAACACTTCACGTTCATTATCTCATTAGGGTTACGACAGATATTTCCGCCCGAGGCATCTTCGGATCGAACTCTAATGAAAATTACTCTTTTTTTGCTATAACTCAATCCAATCAGAACGTAGCCTCTGATCCGAAGTAATAGCAAAAGAATGTTGCTTCCATTGATTTTCAGACCTATGATGGGATTCACCCGGGCGGTAATACCCGTTGTAACCCTATACCCTCCAGGACAGAAATCGCCGACGAGCGACGAGTGGTGCAATTTTCGAGCGGAGTCACCTTGCTGTCGAAAAGGGTTGAACCTTTGAAAAATTACTTCGATCAATCTGCTGTGCGATCTTCGAGTTTCACAGACAGTGTGACACATAGTGACCACGAACAGAATTCAGAGTCACAGCTTCATGAAAAAGCGCGACAATATACAAAAGATTACCAGACAATGAAACGACAGAAATAAATCATCGGATGTGCCAGACTGGAAAAAAATGGCTGCTGTGAAAAGGGGTGTTGTTTACATCGAAGAGAAGAAGATCGAAATGTTTTAATAGGACGGCATGATGAAGAAAATTTTATTCACACTAGACGAACCTGTCCGATCTTGAGCGGGTTGTTTCTTCTTCGTCCTAATTATCAATCGTTTAGTCGTCGCCCTGTAGATCGATTTAAGTTCAAGCTTGATAGTTTTCTTCAGAACTCATGAGAATGTATTTTTATTTTCAACTTTCCCAGCGAAATGTTCTATCTTTTCATGTATATATACCTAAACAGCTGATCCCAAGAGGACTGTATAGAAAATAATTTATCCACATTATTTTTTCGAATAAAAAGATGATTTCTACAACAGTAGGCGTATGGACTAGTTGAACAGCTTCTCCTAGAAGTGCGTTAGAAAGTGTTTCGGTTTTGTGCATAATCGGTCCCGATTTGTGATGGATGTGATCTCGTAGAGGATTATCCAGGATCTCCAACACAGTGTGAAAGTTTTGTCGTTCCGCTAAACTTTTGCAAATATTTTTGAAGTTGCGGCAAGTACCTGCTTGTTTTTTCAAAGGCTTGTTCTTTTGCTCAAACGGAAGGCAACTGAATTGCTTCATACTACCGCTTTGCCGAATACATTCCTCGTAGTGGTTCAAGTGATGCAGTTTGTTTATACGTTTATCGAAGAGAGAACAGAAAATGTCTTGGAAAAAACGAATGTGCTCGTTGAGCCAAACCAGCATGTTTTCAGATACAACTGGTGATAACAATATTCGAACAACATTGATAAGGTGACCAATCATTACAATGTGTTTGCTGTCCTTTGGTAATATGTCTCCGAATAGAAAGGGAAACGCTCGTAGCAGTAGAAAATGTTGAGAAGCAGTTTGTCTCATTTTATGCTTTTCAGGATTCAACAGCATGTCAGTTGTAATATTTGCGGATGGCCGATTTTTACGATCAACGTACCCATAGCGGAAAAATGCGATGCGATTATTGATGACTTCTTTGGTGAATTGCAGATTTTTTTGTTTATAGAAGAAACTTAAAGTTAGTTGAATGGTTAGAGGGACAACTCCTTCTGCCAGATCGTGCATAGTGTCTAGTGCAAAGTTTTGGGTGACGTGAAAATTTTTGAGCTCATTCAAGATACATCCATTAGCATTAATTCCGCATTCAGATGGCTTTATCCCTCCATCTCTAACCGCCCGTAATTTTGTGTTGTACCATTCAACTGTTCGATCAGGATATTTGCTATCATGCTTTTCATGAAATGCTGACCGAGGAATTGTGCAAACCCTGCAAAAATAGTTTGCTCCTGGGCCCAGAAGCCCGAACACTTCATGGGCCGCCAGTGTATCTCCACAAAATAGAGTAACAGTAGCTCGTAGCTCAAATTTTTCCGTGCCGTAATATATCACAACACCTTCCTCCAATTTTTTGAGATCCGAAACTAACCCTAGCAGCACAATTCACGTTGATTTGGTTGCAATAACTCATATATGACCAAATTTGGTCATATATGAGTTTCATCAACTGATTTACAACATGTGTGTTGCTCGGGAATGGTTGTAAGATCTTGTTATATCCACATTTCTTGACTTGACTGGACAAAGCATATATAACAGGATAAATTGTTTTTGGAGACGAGTTCCATTGCGATGGAAAGTTTTGAACCTTTACGCAAAAGTTGGATATTTTATTTTTACCCGCTCTTGAGCTAAACGCATTCCCAACTTCAACATCGTCCTGATATAATGAGAGGCGTATAGCATGGGGATATTTTTTAAAATAATCATTTTGCTCATAACTTAATCCTGTACTTGATGAACTGTATTCTTTAACACCTGGTGTTGACTGATTGAAGCATGCTTCATCTTCTAGAAGAGTTCTCGTCGAAGGATTCCGAAATAATAGCTTCAGCGTTTGGATTATGGGAATGTACATAAAGGTTTCGTTTACGCGAACAGTTCTGTTGATGCCATTAACACAGCGCATCACGTCACGATTTCCGATGCACTTCGGTGATGGTTGAGGTATGTTCACAGCTAATGATTTTAGGAAATTCTGCTGTTGCTTGTAAGTTCTAACGTTTTCAAACAAATTTAATGTTTTGAATTCATTTAGAAAGTCGTTAGTAGATTTTGCATTCATATCAATTCCGCTTTTTGATAGAAAAGATTCAGTAAGCTCATTAAAATATGTGGACACATGGTTGACAATATTTTCGGTTTTTGATCCTGTGGATAATGTTAAAGAGAATTCCTCCCACTCGACTTTGGCCGAAATTAAACATATTATAGCCTTGAGTATTTGTCGGATGACAGCAAATGTTGAAATTCCCCATAATAAAGTGCGTAAATCCGTAACGCACTTTATTATGGGGAATTTCAACATTTGCTGTCATCCGACAAATACTCAAGGCTATAATATGTTTAATTTCGGCCAAAGTCGAGTGTGAGGAATTCTCTTCAGCATTATCCACAGGATCAAAAACCTGATAATTGTTATCTGGTTGATCAACCTCATTACTGAAAGCATGACTGAGCCCTTCATTTCCATTAGAAACCAAAGGATGTGCCTCCTTGATATGCCTTTTTAAAGACCCCAAATGTTGATAGCGCATCCTGCACTTGGCAAAAGTACAGTCAAAGAATGTGGCATTGGCTAAAATGTGTTGATTTGTGATATGCCATTTTATGTGTCGTCCAAGCCCTTCTACATATCCCGGAACTGATAATCGACAAAAAAAGCAAGTTATGTGATCATCCGCCATTTTGTCTGAGTGCTGAAAAATGAAAACTTGAAAATAAAACTAATTGTAATCACGTCCAACACATCCTCCATATTTTAGAAATATGTTTTAACTGTTTTCTTGCGAATAAACTTTTTCTCCGGAAATGAAAACTCCGCTTCGACACGCGCGTGTGATTGAAAATGGCTGCAATTTGACAGATGTGTTTTTACTGATTCGTTCAGTAAAGTTTGATGTGCTTCAGTATGTTTTACCACTTTTTCAGCAGTTTTTCGGCTATTTACTGAACGTTTGCAATTTTTTCACTGAAATTTTGAGATGCAAATCATACTCCTTGCATTCCTGAGTTTTTCGGTAAAAAAATACAAATGTTCAGCATAATTCTCATTTGAATTGCTGATAGTTTGTAATTCTGTAACATACATTTGTAAATTGTACCAATTTTGCTGATCATTCAGCAAAAATTTTATTTTACGGATCAATAATGTAAAAAAAATTACCGAACACTTGAACTAGAATTTGGTGTGTAAGACGTAACATCACCAAATAATGCACAAATAATAGATTATAAATAATAGATAGTAAATTGAAGTAATCAAGGAATGCATGGAAGTAAGAACGAATGAGAAAGCTAAAGTCAAATCCAAACAAATGATGGACTGGAGGAAAGCAGAAAGCAAATAAATGGTAAGTGATCAATCTAATTTCAACCATACGAATAACAATCTTTAATATTCTATATAAACCAAGCACTAAATACGTACAGGGCATCGTTTGCTGACTATTGCCGCGGATATTGTGGGAGTCCCAGATATCCGGTTCAAGCTTTAGTTGGCAGTGGTGGCTCTTCTTGACCTTCTACTCCCCGAGTAGTCAGTACGAATAAGGGCGTCTATGCGATGTTTTGCTGCGCCTGTTACGAACCCCTAGTACATCCCAATCCCTAAACTTGATGAGACTCCTAGCCTCTAAAGTGATCCTTTTTTTAGTACTAGCCTTCGTAACGATAAGGGCACCATCAAGTAGCATTAGATTTGATCAAATTATTCGTAGTACTACTTATCCAACGCCCCCGGATGGGTGAGGGATAGAGGATGACACACACACACATTATTTTTTCGAATAAAAAGGATGAAAAGGGGGGTCCCGTAGCGTAGTTGGCTACACGTTCGCCTCATAAGCGAATGGTCATGGGTTCGATTCCCAGCCCCTCCACCAAACCCTTGTCAGTCGCCAGAAGCGCAGTCCGTACGGTGGCGTTTTGGGGAACGCGCCTCACCGACACGGCTGCCTGATGACGACTGACAGACCTGTTCTTCTCGGAGGCATTCCTCCAACGTTCTTCGATTAATGGCAACCGAACAAAGCAACGATCACTGGATTCACCACATGGACAAATGAACACAATGGACTCACGATGATATGGACTGGCAACGACAACAATAACGATTTATGGACATCTAAAAATAGATTCTGTGTGGACTCTGTACAGCAGAGTACCACAGTAGATCACGGCACAGTAGCGGTTAAGAACACAGAGTGCCTGCCAAATAAATATACGAATAAAAAAAAAAAAAAAAAAAAGGATGAATTTTAAATTTTTTTGCATAGAAGAAAAAGAATAGAAGAGAATAATAGAATAAACAAGAATAAAAAAGAGTTATAGTTAATTGGAAAAACGCATTGAAGATTTAACCAACTGTTTAATCAACAATGTTGATTTTTCATCTAATTAACTTAAATTGTCATTCCAGCCCATTATTACCAAGAAAATTATTATTCTACTAATACTATTCAATAGGACGTGTTTGCAGATGAGATAATGCTTTCTTCAAATGAACGCGTTTGACCGGTATAAGGCGAACAGAGGAGATGATGCCTTCTTTAAATTAATCTTTTTCCCTGTACATGGTATACAGAGGAGATAATGTCTTCTTTATGCGTCTGCGTTGTAGGAGGCGAACGGAAGAGAAGATGCCCTCTTCAAATCAACGATTCTTTCCGAAGACAAACAGAGCTCTCTCTCACCTACACACAATATATTACTCACTCACTACCTCACTACCTCTTCCTCACTAACTATTACTCACTCACCTACTCTTACTCACTCACTTACTCTCAATCTCTCAATCACTTCTACTGACTCACTTACTCTTAATCAGTACTGCAAAAGGTCGTGATCGTCATAAGACAGAGAGCAAAGCGCTTTTTTCTATATCTGGCGACCAAATGAAAGAATCGTGGGTTCTTTGATCAATTTAGCATGAAAAGCAGTCATGAAAGGATGTTGTATTTTGTTTTAAAATTAAATTGGTTTAAAATTAAAAATTGATAAAAAATTTTGCAGCATGCCTTTCATTCTTCGCGATTCTATAGAGAATGGGAGGGGCAGATATGTAAACATCGCGTGACATCTCTCATTGAAATTGAGAAATTGCAGTAATGCTTTTATTCACTCACTCTCTCTTATTCACACACTCACTCTTACTCACTCATTCACTCTTGCTCACTCTCTCACCCTTACTCACTCGCTCATTCTTACCACTTACTTACTCTTACTTGCTTACTCACTCATTTTTACTCATGCACTCATTATTACTCACTTACTCACTCACTTCCACTTACTCACTCATTAACTCACTTTTACTCACAAGCTCACTCACTCACTCTTACTCACTCACTCACTCTTCCTCACTCCCTCTTCCTTACTCACTTACTCACTTTTACTCACAAACTTACTTTCTATTACTCACTCACTTACTCTTACTCACTCTCTAACTCTTATTCATTCGCTTATTCACTCACTCACTCTTACTCATTCGCTTACTCACTCTTTCTCACTCACTCACTCGCTCTTACTCAATCACTCACACTTAACCATGCACTCAATTACTCTTACTATTCACTTTAATAAAGAATAAAACAAGGTTACTCTTACTCACTCATTCACTCTCTATTATTCACTCACTCACTCACTCTTACTCATTCGTTCACTCACTCTTACTCCCTCACTCACTTACTCACTCTTACTCACTCACTCACTTGCTCTTACTCAATCACTCACTCTTACTCATTCGCTCGGTTACTCAGTTACTCACTCACTATATTTTACTCACTCACTTCACTCACTCTTACTCATTCGCTCACTCGCTATTACTCACTCTAATTCACTCACTCACTCCTTCTCACTCACCCTTACTCAATTTTTCTCATTCACTCACTATTAGTCATTGCTAACTCGCTCTTACTCACTCATTCACTCCTACTCACTTACTCAATCAGACTAACTCACTCACTCATTCACTCAGTTGACCTCCTCAATCGTCAAATATGAAACACATGCAAATTGGCGGCCATTACCGCTCGCGGAAAATTGGATACTTAGTTCTATACTGCGTTGAAACAGTTCCAGGTGAAGGGCAAACTATAGTTGATTCATATGAATTCTGAATAAACTTTTATTGAGTTACATTTTTTTTACCGAAACTTGAAATAAGGACCTAATAGGCCATCTGAAAAGCGAAAAATAGGGTGTGAAATGTGAGACTTATTTTCCACTTCTCACTGTTAAAAGTGAGCAGTGCAAAATGAGTCGTCCCACTACTCACTTCCCACTTCTCATTTTTCACAGTGAAAAGTGAGAAATAAGGAGTGAGAAATGCAACGTCTCAATTCTCATTCCTCATTTCTCACTTCTCGATGTATGTAAAAGTGAGAAGCTAATTTCTCACTTTTTAAATGGTCCTATTCGGCCAAATGACCCTTTCGGCCAAATGATATAAACGCATTTGCCGAAAAGTACACGCGGTGCTCCCCAGAGGAAACGACGCACCGCGTTTTTTGCTGCCCGTATGCTCGATTCTTATGGGAAGATAACATTGCGGCGTTTCCTAGGGTGCGGTTGTTCCTTTCGAATGTAGAACGCCGCGTGGAATCTTGTGCAAATGCGCTTTTGGAAACATTACAACAGCCGCGCGGTGTATCGTATGGACAGTACCCTACAATATATACGGCCAAACAACTTTCGGCCTAGTGACATTCGACCAAATGGCATTCGGCTGAACGCTATTCGGCCAAACGGTCCTTCCCTATTCGGCCAAATGTCTTATACGTCCAAAGGTCATATTCGGCCAAATGACCTATTTGGCTAGATGACCCTTTCGGCCAAATGGGTTTCGCCCAAACGA
This sequence comes from Armigeres subalbatus, assembly GCF_024139115.2. Lineage (NCBI taxonomy): Eukaryota > Metazoa > Arthropoda > Insecta > Diptera > Culicidae > Armigeres > Armigeres subalbatus. Next base: position 175,289 of record NW_026942308.1, read on the forward strand.
CCCTTCTCCGTTTTGAACTGCTCTGGTTAACACAGAACTCGCCTTTTCCTAATTTTTTTCTAAAAGTCGACTTAGGCTCGATGGCCATGTAGCGTCTTTTCAACGAAGAGTGGACGCGGCGTCAAAAAGGTGTGCATCAGGAAAAAGTGGTAACGCAGCGACACCGCGCCGATGCACACTTGTGTTATTTTAACGCTGCGTGCACGCGGCGTGCACCCTGCGTCGAAAAGACGCTACGTGGGCATCGGGCTCAAGAATCGCTTACAAAGATTTATGTCCAATTAGTCCTATTAACAGTTTTAAAATTCGATCATCCGAGCTACCAGAATTTGGATATTTCTAAATTTGCGGTGGCTGGTTATAATTGGAGAGAACCCACAATAACACACTATCAAAATCAATCAAGTCACTGTGGGAATAATATTTCAAGGTTTCAATTATATCTACAGAATGAGTAATGAATAATATTTCTTTCAAAAATTAAGACAAAAAAAAACATTATTGAACATTAATCTTGGAGCGTGGCTTAAGAAAATCTTAAATCTGTATTTACCTATGACATGATAAGTTGCGAATTCACATTTTTTAAATTTCATTAGAAACCAACAGTATGTACCCGGCCTTGTCCGGGAATGCTAATTTGATTTCGCTTAAGCCAGTTGGTAAACGGGGTTATCGTGTTTTATTGTTGATACTTCCTCAATTGATAAGAAGATCAAAAGATTTATTAAAGAACATCCAACCATTTCGAAAACATTAATTTTGGGAAATATTTTTTTGTTATATTTTATGAAAGGAAAAGGGTGATTACCGAAACTATTATATTCAGAGAAGTGTCCTTTTTGAGGAATGGTTATTTTTGGGGAAAAGTCATATTCGAGAAAATATCATTTTTGAGAAATTGTCATTTAAAGAGAAACGTACGTCATATGCGCAGAATTTTTTGAGGAATGGCATATTCAAGGAACTGTAATTTTCCGGAGAAATGTCATTTTCGGAGAAATGTTTTCAAGGATATGATACTAGCGAAAAATGTTACTTTCGAAGATATGTTATTTCCGGGAAAATGTTTATTTTTTTTAAATTTTTCAATTAAAAGAATTGGTTTCCGAAAAATTTTACAATCTCAAATAACCTAACTAAAGAATGGGAAATTTAAAGTATGCCCAACGTCCGATATGCCTAACGTACATTATGCCTTACGTTTGTCACGCCAGATGTACTGATGCTTAACCTCGCGCACCTTGCACCTCCTTTACAACTCCCCATTTTGCATTCAACTCCATCTATAATCGCCTGCTTAGGATAGAGGATATATGTCTCACCCACGCCCCACGCCACGTAACCACCTCCCGTCTTTTCCAATGGCTCTCCAACATCGTCCCCTCAGGAGAGTACGTGTCCCAAATTTGGTTTAAATGTATGCATGCGTTTGATAGAGAATATGTGTTCCAAATTTGATTGAAATTCATACTGTTCAATACACCCTCCTCACCCTTTCCCCAATGACTCTCTACCTCTTTTGTTACCTTCTTCTTAGGACACAGAATGTGTGCACCAAATTTGGTTGAAATTGATCCTGGGGGTTGGGAGTTACACCGAATTGCTCGTTTTCCAAAGACAACCCCTTTCCCCATACCATCCTCCTTTTCCCAATGACAATTCCACTCCATTTGTTATCTTTTCCTCCGGATAGAGATTGTGTGTACCAAATTTAGTTGAAATCGGTCCAGTGGTTCAGAATTTACTCTGAATTGAAAAATACCCCTCCCTACAGACCCCTCCGCCCTTTCGCAAATTACCCTTCCATATGATCGGTTCCACATAGTGAATATGTGTACAAAATTTGGTTGAAATTGGTTCTGGGGATTGGGAGTTACTCTGAATTGCTCGTATTCTCCCTTCTAACCCTCCCTCCCTTGTTAACTTCCCCTGAGGATAGAGATTGTGTGTACCAAATATGGTTGAAATCGGCTAAGTAGAGAAGAAGTAGTTAGCGAACATACATACATGCATACAAAGATTGATTTTTATATATAGAGAAGAAGAAGATAATAATAAGATAAGATATACTGCCTATTCAGATCGTGATCGTGTTCGAAAAATGATTGAGTTTTCAAAACGCAGTTTGAGTTTAAATATTATTTAGGCTATAACTTTTAAGATTGTGGTCCAATGTAGTCCAATTGTCCATATGAAACAATGAAACAGTACCATCGAATGCAATTTGTTGCAATAAATTGGTTAAGGATAAATGCTCGTAAAATAAATACTTTTGAGGCGTATTTTGCATACAAAAATTTGTATTTTGGTCGTAACTCTGAGCCCACAGAAATAATGAAAAAAAAATCCCCATCGACTTTAACTTGCTGAGAGTAAATGGTGCTTCGTTCGGTTACGTATTGCTGCAGGAAGCTTTCTAGAAGCTACAGAGGAGCTTTCTAGAAGCTTCTGGAGCAAAGCCTGGAGGGAGCTTTCCTAAGAAAAGCTTCTGAGAGGAGCTTTCTATGAAACTTCAGCCGAGAACTTTCTAGAAGCTGTGGGCTTCCTAGGCAGAAGCTTAGAAGCTTCTGCGGAAGCAGGAAGCTTCCTGCAGAAGCTTTGAGAAAACTCCTGCAGGAAGAACTTCTTGTAAACCCAAAAGAGAGCACCATAATGAAACAAACCAGAGCAGGAAGCACCATAAGGAAGCAGAAGCTGCGGAAACTGACATAAGGCTGGAAGCTGGAGCTTGGAAGTTCTGCAGGAGCGTGGAAACTCTGCAGGAGCAGAGCCTCCTGCAGGCTTAGAAACCCTGTGGAAACCCAAAGGGAAACTCACTTGTAGAGCAGAGCGGAAGCTTTGGAAGCTGCCAGGAAGCTATGAGCAGAACTCCTGCAGGCTTAGAGCTGGAGCTTAGAGCTTCCTGCGGGAGCTTGGAAGCCTCCTGCCAGGCAAACTCGCAGGCAGAAACTCCTGCAGGCCCAGAGCTGCTGTGGGCGTGGAAGCTCCTGCAGGCTTGGAAGCTCCCTGCAGGCAGAGCTCCTGCGGAGCAGAGCTCACTGGGAGGCAGAGCTCCTGCAGGCAGAGCTCGCTGCAGGCTAGAGCTGGAACGGGAGGCAGGAAAGCTCCTGCGGAGGCAGAGCTCCTGGCAGAGCTCACTGCGGGAGCAGAGCCATCGCGGAGCAGAAGCTCCTGCGGGAGGCATGGAGGCTGCGTGACGGCAGGAGCGGAGGCCTCGGACTGGGACAGGCTGTCAGAGCTGACGCTGGGCGGAAGCTCACTGTGAGCCATGGAGCTCCGAGCTCAAAGTGCAGGAGCTGGCCTGCGGCAGAGCTAGGCGGAGTGAACTCGGCGGAAGGCTGGAGCTCGGGCGCGATGCAGAGCTGGAAACGCTGAAGGCTTAGAGTCGCATGCTGAAACTGCAGGCTGGAACTAGAAGCAGAAAGCGTTCCTGCAGGGAAGCAGAAGCCTCCTGCAGAGCAGAAGCCACTGCAGGAAGCAGAACTTCCTGCAGAGCTTAGAAGCTTCCTGCAGGCTTGAAACTCTGCAGGAAGCAGCTCCATGCAGGAAGCAGAAACTCCTGGAAGCAGAAGCTTCCTGCAGAGCCAGAAGCTCCTGCAGGAAGCTAGGAAAGCTCACTGCAGAGCAGACTCCTGCAGAGCAGAACTCTGAGAAACTCACTGCAGGAAGCAGGCAAACTCTGCAGAGCTGGAAACTCCTGCAGAAGCTTAGAGCTCCCTGCAGAGCTTAGAAGCTTCTGCAGAGCTTAGAAGCACCTGACTGGAAACTAGAAGCCATGGCAAAGCTCCTGCAGGAAGCAGAAACTTCACCGCGCAAACTCCGGCAGGCTTAGAAACTGACGCTCCGGAAGCGACGGTCCTGCAGGCTTAGAGCTTCCTGCGGAAGAAGAAGCTTGCAGAGCAGAAGCTGCAGGAAGCAGAAGCTTCCTGTGGGAAGCTTAAACTCTGTGGGAAGCAGAAGCTGTAAGCAGCTGTGTAGACTTAGACAATGCCCTGTAGAGCAGAAACTGTAGAAACTAAGAAAGGTTCCTGTAGCTTTGAAAGCTTCTGTAGAAGCAGAAAGCTGCGAAGCAGAAGCTTCCTGCAGAAGCTTAGAAAGCTTCCTGCAGAAGCTTAGAAAGCTTCCTGCAGAGCAAAAGCTTCCTGCAGAAGCTTAGAAGCTTCCTGCAGAAGCTGAAGCTTCATGCAGAAGGTTAGAGAAGCGTCCTGCAGAAGCTTAGAAGCCTCGTACAGACAGCTCTTCAGCAGCTTAGAACTGCAGAAGCAGAAACTCCTGCAGAGCTTAAGCTTCAGAAGCTTAGAATGCTTCCTGCCAAGCTTAGAATGCTCCTGCAGAAGCTAGAATGCTTTGGCAGAAGCGTAGAAAGGTTCCGGCAGAAGCTTAGAAAGATTCCTGTAGCTTAGAAAACTTCTGTTGAAGCTTAGAAGTTTCGGCCAGAACTTAGAAAGCTTCTGCTAGAAGCTTAGAAAGTTTCGGCCAGAAACATAGAAAGTTTCGCCAGAAGCTTAAAGCTTCCGCGAAACTGAAAGCTTCAAGCTTAGAAAGCTCCTGTAGAAAGCTTCCGACGTAGAACTTCCGGCAGAAGCGGCTTCGGCAGAAGCAAAGCTTCGATAGAAGCAGCTCCGATGAAGCTAGAAAGGTTCCGATATAAGCTCAGAAAGCTCCGATGAAGCTAGAAAGCTCGATAGAAGCTTGAAAGCTTCCGGCAAGCTTAGAATGCTTCGGAAGAAGCTTAGAAAGCTGGAGAAGCTTAGAAAGCTTCCGGCAGAGACTTAGAGCTCCCAACAGAAGCTTAGAAAGCTTCGGCAGAAGCTTAAAAGCTTCGGCAGAACTAAGCTTTTACAGAAGCCTGGATAGTTTCTGATAGAAGCTTGGAAAACTTCCTACAGAAGCCTGAAAACCTCCGACAGAAGCTTGAAGAGCTTCCGGCATAAGCGTAACATGTTTTTAGCCAGTAGCATTTAGGTTTATAATAGTTTTATGGAAGTCGTAGACAGATGATGGTTTTCATGACCATACTATAAAAATCACTTTAATGCAAAAATATTTGAAGTAGAATAGGTTGTGCAGAAGAATGGCCACTAAGCTAGCAATATGGGTTTCTGGCGTGCAGTTAGCGACGTTAATCGTCTGACGCATGTGCTGGGATTGGGTTCATTCCGCCCGGTTAGAAAGCCTGCAACGACTTCCTGAAGAGCTTAGAAGCTTCCTGCAGAAGCTTAGAAACTTCTGCAGGCTTAGAAAGCTTCCAGAAGCTTAACTTCATGCAGAAGGTTAGAAAGCGTCTAGAGCAGAAGAGCCTCGTGAAGCCTTCTTCAGCGGAAGCTTCCTGCGAAGCAAGCTTCCTGCAGAAGCTTAGAAACTCCTGCAGAAGCTTAGAATGCCTATAGGCTTAGAATGCTTCCTGCAGAAGCTTAGAATGCTTGGCAGAAGCGTGAAAGGTTCCGGCACAAGCAGGATTCCGCCTGTAGCTTAGAAACTTCTGTTAGAAGCAGAAAGCTTCGGCCAGAAACAAGCTTCTGCTAGAAGCTTAGAAGTTTCGAGTAGAAAGTTCCGCCAGAAGCAAGCTTCCGCCAAACGGACGCTGTAGGCTTAAAGCTTCCTGCTTAGAAGCTCGGCAGAAGCTTTGAAAGCTTCCGGCAGAAGCTTTGAAACTTCGGCAGAAGCAAGCTTCGATTGAAGCAAGCCCGATAGAAGCTTAAGCTTCGATAGAAGCTTAGAAAGGTTCCGATATAAGCTCAGCTTCGATAGAAGCAGAAACTCGATAGAACTTAGAAGCTTCCGGCAGAAGCAGAAAGCTTCCGGAAGAAGCTTAGAAAGCTTCGCAGAAGCTTAAGCTTCCGGCAGAGACTTAGCTCCCAACAGAAGCTTAGAAAGCTTCCGCAGAAGCTAAAAAGCTTCTGGCAGAAACTGGAAGCTTTTCAGAAGCCTGGAAGTTTCTGATAGAAGCTTGGAACTTCCTGAAGCCTGAAAACCTCCGACAGAAGCAGGCTTCGCATAAGTTGACATGTTTTAAAAAAGCCAGTAGCATTTAGGTTTTATAATAGTTTTATGGAAGTCGTGTAGAGCAGATGATGGTTTTCATGACCATACTATACGCATAAAAATCACTTTAATGCAAAAATATTTACAGTGAAGTAGAGGTTGTGCAGAAAGAAATGGCACCACTAAGCTAGCAATATGGGTTTCGTGGCGTGCGTTAGCGACGTTAATCGTCTAGACGCATGTGCTAGGGAGTGTGGGTCTGATTCCGCCCGGTTAGGAGGAAACTTTTCGGATCAAAATTCTCCGCTGGTCCACTGGGTGTTATTTGTCTTGTTCGTTGTCTCATGCTAGATGTTAAGTGTTCAGTCTGTCAACTGTAAGCTACTGGTACTATGAAAGACATCACTTGGGACAGAGCCACCCTCGCAGCTTAGTGTTCATTAAGCACTTCCACGTTATTAACCGAGGTTTCTAACCATTACCATTTTATTCGTATATCATGAGGCTAATGATGATACTTTTATGCCCAGGGAAGTCGATTCCAATCCGAAAATTCCTAGACCGGCACCGGGAATCGAACCCATCCACCCTCAGCATGGTCTTGCTTTGTAGCCCATCTTACCGCACGAAGGAGGGCCCTCAGGGACAGTCTGACGAAGCGTAGAAATAATCGTTGTAAATATAAGTTTGAAGAACTTTTGGCGTAAATTGCATTTAAAATTATACGCGCGAAAAAAAAAATATCCTACAGAATAATAGCGCACTTTGATCTCCACAGTGGTAGGGAATTCGAAAGAAGGCTGAAAAAATCACAGTCAAAAACTGATCAAATTCTCTGCAGAATGCAGGGGATGGAAATTGAAAATCTACCCTGCAGAAGCTGAAAATGTATCTTTCATTTTCGAAAAAGCTTCTTACAAAAACTGGAAAACAGAAGCAGTAAAAGTAGAAATGCTAGCGAAACTTTGAAAATGTTTGCGAAGTTTTTTTGAAACACTTCTTCAATTTGTTGAACTGTTTTATTGTCTGGAAACCATAAAAGATAGATCAATATTTTCTTAAAGATCTCAATATTTAAACTGAAATGATTATTATTAGTATGCTTACATCAAACCGTTACTGAACTCTTTTCGTATAGAGCCAAAGTGGGTGTCAAATCTACAAAATATTCCTTGTTCTCCCAACCAACCCCGGGGCCATTACTGAGGGTTTACTTCTCCACAGTGCCCGTAAAAATTCTTCACCTATCTACTCTACGCGTTTAAACAGAGGCTATGCAAACAAGCGCTCTCAGCGCTTCAATCAAAACACAGCATTTAGTGGGCTCGGTACGACCGACGGTGCGACGCAATCTTCCTTCACGAAAGACACTCTCAGAAGATCCGCCAGCAGCCAGGCTCAGGCAGCAACAATCAACCGAAACGAATGCGATCAGCACGATCGCGCCTCACACTGCATCCCTCCACCGCACCGTGCGACTATCACGCTCGGCTCATGGGACACGCTTTGCATGAATGGACCTCCGTCAAGAGCCTATTGCGTCCAGCCAGCCTACCTTTTTGGCATATCTGCTCGCTCACCTTCAGGCCGGGGCTGGGGTTTTCTACACTGCGCCGAGTGGTGACGACTTTCGTTGACACCGTTGACACACACAGAGAAGCAGATTCTATTAACATGGGTATGTGAGATTTCATGAAGGGTAACAAATAAACATGCGCAGCATGCGAGGAAACTAAAATTAGTCATATTCAACTAATAATCACTTGAAATATCGCATACCCTCAGCACAGCAGTAATCAACCAAAGACGACGACGCCAACGACGGAGAGCTGGAATCGATGGATCGTTCGCGAAATGAGCTTATTCTCGCTCACTGGCAATAAGCCTCTTCTGGTAAACGCGCGGCGTGCGGCGACACGGCGCGCGTGAACGACGTCGACAGGGATCGGAGTGCAGAACGTAGGTAAATGTGCGCGCGATCCACTGCAATTGTTTTGATTTGTAAATTTTGCAGTCTCTGTTCGATCGCGGTGTCGCGCGCACTTGTTCTTCAACTTCATTGGTACTGTGGTGGAGAATCGGGCTGATCTTTTCGGTTAGTGTTGCAGCATTTGTAAGTCTTTGCATTGATTCGGTGTTTATCGATTTGATTTTAACAGTCAGTTGATGATCGATCGGTTGTTTGAAGTGAGTTAAAAATTTCCACAAGATATTTGCGGTTCCCTCACTGTGTGCTAAGACGACTTTCGATTTCCGATTAGCGGCGCTGGTGAAGCCGTGGCAATCGAGAAGAAAGAATTGAGTGATTCTAAGATCGCTAGATCCATCATCATCAGCGATCACCTGTGACAATCTGCGAGCTATAGTGAGTAAGTGACGAACCTCGAAACGAAACGAAAACACAGGTGTTGAGGTGAGCGAAGTGAATAATTATCGACCTTTCAGCAGTACGTGCGAAGTGTTTCGAAGCAAATCGCTTAGAAAAGCATCCCAGACTTGCGAAAGGATTTTGAGTGTCTTTGGAGCCGGTTGACTCAATAGAAGTGGTTGGTTCTGGAATTATAGAAACAAAAGATTCAGTAATGTAAGGTGTCTCGAGAGGAGAATATTTTGTTTTATCAATTTGGAAGTAGAAGATTGTGGTGATAAGTGCCTTCAACATTTAAATACGAGAAGCAGAGCGCTAAATTGCTTATGGCTTTAAGATAGTGGTCCTCAGATTGTAGACTTCAAAGGAGAATAAACAATAACCCCATTCTAAAAATACCGTTTTTGTTTTGCCGCATCCGAAATCGATTGACGTGTTTTCGTTGACTTGGTAAGTAAGTAGGTGCTATAAAGATCTTTCATTTTCACAAGGATTTCATATTTGAATGAATGGTGAAGTTTTCTTAGTTCATTATATTAGAGATTTTACTTCCATGGTGAATAGATATGTTTTGTTTGTTTTAAAATATTTGTATTGTTTGATATGGATAGTTTATCATGAGAATTTTATCAAAATCAAATTAACCAACAATATATATTTTTAACTATCGTTTATTTGTTATTTTTTGGCTATTTTACGTTACGGAGCCAAAATCATGTTTTAATACAATTTTCAAGATTTTTATGCACTAATGTTAGCTTTGGGGAACAGTAAGATTCCTGGTTGGTCATTCTATGAAATACAATACAGATGGAAAGAATGGAATTTAGGGTGCTTAAGTAATAACAATGCTGATTTTCACAAAGTTGACATTCTTGACGATGTTTCACTTCTGTAACAGGACGAACAAACATTTTTTTGGGAGACATCAACGAAAAAAGACATACCAAAGGAAACGACAGACATTCAAATGGACAACAAGAGGAAGACATTCGTGGTGGGGTACGACAGACAACAGACAAGGCGTATATTACGGTCTTATATCAACAACTTTCAAAATTGGTGGACATGGGACTGTAATCGGATCAAGAGCCAACACTTCTCTAATAGGCTTTGGTTGATTTCCTCGGAAAGATTTCCGTTAGCTTAGATCTGTACGATTTTCTCGCAAGCCCACACGACGTGATCAATTTCTGGAAAGATGTGCATTCAGAGTGTAGTGATAGGACATTAGACGATACATGGTTCAATGAAGTCTTGTTCCATATTAAATTTTTGAACCATGGACGCTTCGACACCTGCGGGCGAGTTGATGTACAGCCATCTACCCAACTCTCAATTTGTCCATTTCTGTTGCCAGCTGTTCAGGGTTTCCTAACAGCTAATGTGAAAATACTTCGAAGTGATTTTCCGATCGTAAATGTCATCTTTAGAAAAAGTCCGCTTTCTCATTTCCGGGATCGAGCAATGAGAAGGTACCCAACCATGGTGATTGTGAATGACCATTTTGGTAAAGCACTCAAAGCTTTCCGTATCCCATTCAGAAGATACGCTGAGTGCTTAACTGGTTCCATTGACCAAACAGCCTCAAGGGCTGACTGTCGTAAGAAGGAAAAGTGGGCAGGAGGCTAACAATAATTTGTAAACTCATCTTTTACGCGTGGAATATCTTTAATGAGCTCGCTCGTTTGTGAGGTATTTGAAAAATATTGGAAAGCTGAACATTCAGTAGAACTTTAAAAATTCAAGGTATTAACTAATCAAAGTGAAATAGATATGAATATCTTATATATTGTATTTCAGTCCATGGAAATTTCATGACAATCTGTTCATAGACTTAATTTTGAGAAGTAGTTTTAAGTGACGCAATTCGTGCATGCACACTTTATGCTATAAAATTGGGCCTTATCCAATTTTAATTTATCCAAAACAACAACGATCCAACAAATTATTCAAATTTCGTCAAAATGTGGTTGTACAACAAAACAATTAGAAAATATTGAGTTCTTTTAGTGGAATGTTTTTCCTGTCATAAGACGAGTTTAGTACCATTCCATTTATTCCATCACATTCTTCCACCACAATGTCAAATCATGAATTTTTGCTAACCTATTAAAATGCAACATCATTTTGGTGGATATTTCAACAATTGACATTTTTGACATCAAATAGAAGATATTAATAATTAGAAATGCGTAAAAAATCGGAAAATCCTGTCCTATTGTTTCCTATTGAAAATTGGCCATATCTATGTGCTCAAGTTATAGTCAAAATACATTTTCTTTAGGCCAAAATGAGTGGAAGAGTCTATCATTTTTCAGGACTTATCTTCCGATTTACTTGCAACATTTTGCATTCGACGGAAATCCTGTCCACTGCTGTTTCAAAATTGAGTCAAGTCAGAATACTTTTTTTTTAAATTAACAAAACGTGTAAAGAAGTCTCGTCTACTTTTCTGGTACTTATCCTTAACTAATTTGCTTGCAACAAGTTGCATTCGACACTGAATCTTTTCACTTTGGTTCCTGATGAAAATTTACCAGAGCTGACTATAGTCTCAGAAATTATGATCAAAATTCATTTTTATAAAAAGATATTTCAAAATTCATTCATTTTGTGGCACTTATTGATTTACTAGCAACAAGTTGACGAGGAGTCCTATTTCATTATTTCTTATGAAAAATGGGTCAGATCGAACTATGGGCTCAGAAAACATGGCCATTTTTTTATTTGAGAAATTCATTTACATTTTAAGTCACTTATCCTTAACTAATTTACT
>NW_026942308.1:186448-238473 GCF_024139115.2 Armigeres subalbatus
ACGTTTTACATGGAGGATTACAAAAAAATCTGATCAATTTCATCAAAGTCGACACAATAAAACATAATTAAAATAGAAGTACGTAAGCAATTACTGATGAGATCAATTTCAGATGTCGCTTCAATGCGCTTCCATCATCCTATCCCGCTGTCAGAGAACGAAGTAATACAGAAGAAAAATTTCAAAACAGAGCAGCAGATTGTGCGCGAGTCGTGAGATAATTGTGCGGAACTCGCGAGAGTATTGCATGTATAATGGGATGACGGCTGCATTGCTGATAGCAGGTAAACGACACTGTCATTAAACTTCGTTTATGAAACAATGTGTGTCAGATATTTCACTTTTTATATATGTATGTTATGTAATCTTACGAGAATGTAATAAAAATATTGAAATCAAATAGAAATAAATTACAAAATTAATTAAAACTGATTTAATTTCGTTATATTTTTAGATTAGTGCTCATAACTGAAACAAATAATGGAAGGCAACCGTGAGTTGTTGATTCCCCTGCGTGAAAAAGGCGTTAACAATGCTTCTACTTCGCCCATCAAGACACGTTGTCGCAGTTCAAGCAGACCAATAAACAATCGACAGGATCAGCAACAGGTGAGTGACAAAACGATCAAACGGTTTAATTTACATAACATTTGCAACTCATATTTAATTAATATTAAGAGCTCAACAAAACAATAATATGGTTGGATGGCGCAAAACTTTTCAACAAAGATGTTTCTTTTGTCATACTTTTTGAGCAACCATTCGTCTCCATGCTCCATGCGCCTCTTCACGCGCCGCTTTTTTGTTACTAAATCCATAGTAGTGACGACAAGTCGAGAATCTGAAGAACGCGAAGGAAGACACTGCGATAAATTCATTCACATGGATGGCAGAAAACTCAGAATCTCTATACTCATGAACGATTCAAATTAATCGTAAGTTGAAACGCCCAACGAGCACCTGAAAACTCATGGCTGAGTCAACCATTTGCACCATCGAAAGTTTTATTTTGTTTTCCTTCGTCGAAAACAATTATTTGACGTGCGACGCTTAGAACAATGGATACGTTGCAATAAAAAGCCTCCTGAGCGGTAATCCTTGTAAACAGGAAACTCTTTCGAACTCTGCGATTGTCTCATGAAACTCCTTTGATATGACCGTCTTATATAAGTATCAATTACACTGATTAAAGACGTTTGAGTACCTAAACTGGTTTCAAAAAAGTGTTTATATGATGCCTATATTTATCATATGGGCGGAATGGCCACCCCTCGGGGCAAGATGGACGAAGAGCAAAATTATATCAATGCTTTTAACAACGAAACCAACGATATCAAACTGCATCTGATTCATATACATATGATATATGAGTGTTGAAGTTATGTCACTAGACATCAATCTAAAACAGTTGAAATGGCTCTATCGAAAATGTTGTTGAATATGTCCCACTTGCCCCATGTATATTAAAACTCAAGGGCAAGTGAAATTGCAGATTTTGGCTTAAATCAAATTTTAAACTCGTTTTCGAAGTCACACATTAATTTAATTGTTAAAATATTTATTTCCATATCAATGATGAATTTAGAAATGACTATTTTGTTGGAAATTCATTGAAATAAAATAAAAGTAATAGCTTTTCCAGGTAGTTTAAAGTCTTTATCAAGCAATAGCATTAGTATGGTGCCTGAAATGGTTTTGAATTTAACGATTCAATCCGGATGGGTCATATGACCCAAGACGAAAATCAGTTGTCAAAAATCAGTTTTAAGAGATAGAGCCTTGCTTTCTTCAGCAAAATGTTCAAAATTAACTGTTCCATCCAGGAAAATGATCTAGAGGATGATCTAGAGCATCCAAACTATCTGAGTTCTAATTTTGATGTTTGAATCAACAACATTTTTACCACATTCTGATTAAATAATTGAAATTGAAATGCTTTATGATAATATCCGCACCTGTCTTGCAGTATAACAGATCTTTTTCAATGCCTAAGATACTCCAAACCGTTCTTGAACTCAGATCTTAATATTCAAGTCGGTCAATAAAAGATTCACGATGTCCCACTATTTTTATGAGTCGGACAGCTCCACGGTTCTTCATTACACCATTTACATACACCAGAATTCGTTCGACATCTACGACACTCCAAACTCTCCTTGAGTACAGATCCCAATGTTCAAATCGATCGACATGCAGGTCTTCGATGTCCCACTAGTTTTATGAGTTGAATAGCTCCAGGATACCTCGTAACACCATAACAGATACTCCGCAGAATTCGTTTGACACCTACGACACTCCAAACTATCCTTGAGTACAGATCCTAATATTCAAATCGATCAACATGCAGATCTTCGATGTCTCCACTAGTTTTAGAGTTGAATAGCTCCAGGATACCTGTAACATCATTACAGACACACCACAGAATTCTTTCGATATCTACGACACTCCAAACTCTCCTTGAGATCAGATTCTTATATTCAAATCGATCAACATAGAGATCCTCGATGTCCCCACTAGTTTTATGAGGTGGAATAGTCTGCGATACCTCGTAACACCATTACAGGCACACCAGAGCCTGTTCGTCATCTATGGCACTCCAAACTATCCTTGAGAACAGGTCTTAATATTCAAATCGATCAACATGGTCTTCGATGTCCCCACTAGTTTTATGAGTTGAATAGCTCCAGAATATGTCGTAACACCATAACAGACACTCCACAGAATTGTCTGACACCTACGACACTCCAAACTATCCTTGAGTACAGATCCTAATATTCAAATCGATCAACATGCAGATCTTTGATGTCCCCACTAGTTTTATGAGTTGAATAGCTCCAAGATACCTCGTAACATAATTACAGACACTCCACAGAATCTGTTCGACACCTACGACACTCTAAACTATCCTTGAATCCAGATCCTAATATCCAAAACGATCAACATGCAGATCTTCGATGTTCCCACTAGTTTTATGAGTTGAATAGCTCCAAGATACCTCGTAACATAATTACAGACATACCACAGAATTCCGACATCTACGACATCCAAACTCTCCTTGAGTACAGATCCTAATGTTCAAATCGATCAACATGCAGATTTCGATGTCCCACTAGTTTAATGAGTTGAATAGCTCCAGGATACCTCGTATATCATTACAGGCACTACAGAATTCTTTTCGATATCTACGACAAGCCAAAGCTAATACGTAACTGAACGAAGCACAATGATGTTTAAAAAAAATTCGACGGCTATTACTAAAGCTGGAGTTACTAGACTGATACGGGAAGTAGTTGTTTTTTCTCTCAAATGTTTTCTCTTAGAAAAATGTTGATACACAAAAAAATCTCCAATAAAAAAATTGTGAAAAAGGGATTTTTCCTTTTTAATCTCTTAAATACGTATTTGACTTAATTTTAAAATACGTCTATACGAGAAAAGCGTCCCTAAGTGGATTTATTTGTGAAAAATAAAATCGATATTTTGTCTGTTTATATTAAAATTAAAATAAAGATTTTCAATTAGAATTTGAAAATTGAAAAAAAAAATTTGAGTTGCTCTATCTCTATCTTTTTTTTTTCCAGTTCAGCGATCCAATTAAAATGAAACATCCCCTCTTTCTGTCCCACCCACTAGATACGGTCGCTTGATCAAGCGTCGTAGGAACAGCACTCTCATGCGGCGAAATATCTATGTTTCATCGCTTTACTATATGACAGTTCTGTAACTTATTATGACAACTTTGCTTTACCACATACCAACATGAAATTGATAAGCAGTAGCGCAAAAAATAAAACCAGAAACCCAAAGTGGTAGCTGGCTCTAAATAATCGATATCTACTGCAAGCGACTGTACGGTAATGAATGTGGAATACTCACCGAAACAAACCAAATCCAAATCACGCTCTCTCACACACGTCACTTGTTTGTTTGTAAGCACTGAGAAGTGGTTGGATCACCAGTCCATCGGCTACTGATGGGCGGGCTCTGGCGTGGTTATTGTGCGGTGACTCGCGAGTACCCTTCGCTATCTCTGCGTTCTACAGTCTGTTGTCTATGGAAGCATGAATTAGCGTCACGGAAACACCGGCTTGGAGCGATTTTGAACTCACTATACGCTAATGCCCATCAAAGACACTCTGCAAAGGTATCACCTGCAGATGTAGTCGCCATGTCATTGTAGATTTATAATTAGTTTAATTTAAGTTGATTGACTATTTTGCACGTATTAACCACCAGCCAGATATTGATATTAATTACAATGTTACGAGGTGCAAATTAAATCCATAATATGTTTTGGAGGTGACCACTTCAAATCGATGGGATTCGAACCCACAACCTTCAGTAAACATATAAAATGGCGTTTGAAAATGTTAAAGAAAGTGTTCGTTGCTGAGAGAAGTAGGGATTTTCTAAGATGTGGTGCCATTTAGCATGTTTATCAAATTACCTGACCTGTGAAATCGATCTTAAACTTTAATCACAGAGGACAATGTTTTTGAGACAATTTATTCGCCCATATCTGCTTCCAATACATTTGTTGATCTAAATTTACCCCATGTTGTGAATTTTATATCGAATCGAGTTTCTAACATAGTAGGGAAGAACAGTCTATTTTCTATTTTATTTTATTTTAAAAAGCCCGAATGACGGTGTAAAATGACTCAATTGCAAGTGAAATAATTGTGAACGCATGGTTGTTTGTTCATCTTAGCGGTTTGTCTTAGTTTGTTCATCTTAAACGAAAATCTTACGGGTGAGTAAAAACGAAGGGATTTTGCTCAATCTTTTCAATACAGCTCGATTATGAATAACTAATATTGAATTGTAATGGTAATATTCTTCTAGAAATAATTTACAAAAGATTATTAGAGGTGCGTTATGCATTGTTCTCCACTAGATTTTTTTTCCACTCCGGGTGGTCGATACCCATAAAATTGGCGATAAACTTTGATTGAACTGAATTTTGCAATTTCAGTTCACCATCTTAAATTTTAAAAAGGGCATCAGAATTATGGTATTGTATATTGCTGAATTTCATTTCTTATTTTTAAGAAAAGGTCTTTATTCTGCTTAGATGTTGAATCAATTGAAAGATATAATTAGTTTAATCCACTGCACATCGACATTCAACAGTTCATAAACGCCGGAAGCTAGTGTAGTCAACGTCGCAGAATAACTACACAGTGATAGGTGGTGTTGTAGTGGGCCTGCAACGACGAATCGACTAATCATCGTCGTGCCGTCTCTGAATGCGGACTCAATTTGGCTTCAGTCAGCGAAAAATTTCGCGCGCGGATCCCGGACTAGTTTACGCGTGTATGCGAGTGCGTGTGTTAGTGATCATCCAATCCATCAAGCAATTGTGATTAGCACAACCTGGAACCACTCCGTTCGGGGAAGGTCCACCAATAAACAAAACAAGGTGCGTAGTGGCTAGCCTAAAATGTGTGTCGAATCGCAAGAATATCTCATTTTAAGTGGTTTCTAAAAATAACCATTGAGAAGGAATTCGAGATATTGAGTTGAAGCAGGGCAAGCAAATTTGCACGGCGGACTGGTGCATATGATTCAAGCGCCTTCACGAAACAATATAAGAATTCTGCGTCTGTACCGGTTGGAGTCTTGCGAAATTGCCTTCAGTCATGCTTGACGAGTCTCGCCGTCGCCGTTTCATAAAGTGATAAACCTGAGCTCGGAGGTATTATACATAGGGTTGAAAGAAAAAAACGAGTTTGCGTAAGAAGAGCAACCCTAAGCCAGAAGATAACGTTAGTGATGTGAACAACCGGCAAATGCGAATGAGGAAAAATAGCAGAATTATGCTAAACAGCGCACGATTTTTAAATTTTGACACAACTTGTTGATCCAGAGAGAGAAGACCAAGTGATGGGATATTCACTTTTTGGCGTAATCAAATTATTCAGATCCTGTTTTCTGGCGGAAATCAAATTTCTGCCTCAAGATGAAGAGCATAATAAAGTGTCTTCGCTGTATTCATACTTGAGTGATTTAAAGAGTTTATTAAAAAACTTATGAACATGCAGTTTATTTTTTAAACTTTATTAGGCCGTTACAAATATTTAGTATGTCCTTCTGGTCTCTGAAAGGTCAAGAGGGGATAATAAAAAATCCGGATGTTGCACCCTAAAATTGTTACTTTCGGGCAAAAAATTTAAATATTTGTATCGGCCCTAACGTGATTTGTTAAATAATTATATGCTCATCACGTATGCAGTGTAATTATTCTAGTTTGCCATTTCATCACTCTCATTTCTATCCTATAATGAGACGCAGAAAAGATTAATATGTTACGTTATCCTATGAAGCTTTCATAATTTTAATGAATATAATTTTAATGAATTAATGAATGAATTTTAATTGAAATTTATTTGGAAGCACTGATAATAAGCGTTCATAGAATAGTATTCATTTAAGAAATCTACTTAGAGGTTGAAAAAGTTTCATAAGTTTTCTTATGACAAGTGTTCGATGAACTTTTTATTCTTTTCAGTATCATATGCATGACATGATAGGGATATCACTCTTACTATAAAGAATGGATTGCAACTCGAATAAGTTAAAACCGGTTATAACATTCTTAGACATGACACATCATTATAACGACTGGTAGAGAACTCGCATTGCTATGTTCGAACGTGTGAAGAATATGTGACACGTCTTGTTCGACGATGATACTACGTAAATACTAAACAAAGTTGTGTTCTTCAAAGATCAAGATGTTTGATAAGGATATACAGAAACGGAAGCTTAGATGACTAAGGTCGGTGAAGTTTTGCTAAGATTTTGGACAGCTGAACAGTTCGGTAAAGAAAATCGAATAACGATTACACGTTAAGAAATAAATTGATTTTACTAGAAGGTCCGTGTCTATTTTAAAATAAGGTTTGTAATAAGTAGATTAAAGTAACGTTTGAAACAAGAAGGCCTGTGTATGTTTTAAATCATTTAAATAATATTTGAATTATTGGTAACATTTTGAACGTTTTCCAAAGGTAGCTTAAAATAATTTGCACATCAGAAATCTGGATTTGTGTGTAACGTTTCTGTTTTAGCGTGTATATTTCGTGTGCTCTATGGTGGGGAGGGTGGCTTTTTTATTCCATTAAAGCCAAAAGTTTTTTCTTATCTATGTTGATGATTGACAATTGTTCCGCAGATATTAAAGGGCGAACACGAAATTATTGCAACACCTACAACTGGCTGTAACTTTTTTCCCACTGGACGGAAATTAACCAAATTTTACACAGTTTATCTTTGAAGTGTATTATTTACATCCTGTGAATGGCTTAGTTGTGTGATTTTTTGCGCTCAAGATAGAAGTGGGTCAAGTGGAGAAGCGTGAAAAAATCTGTGTACGCTGACTTGGAAAATTCGAAGCTATCCCATCTTGTTTTAGGAAAAATGCTAAAAATCTGTAACTCTACCGTTTCAAGAGTGCCAAAAGGATCCAATTGACTTTAGATGACAAGCGTGGAACAAGAAGGATATCGGGAGCAGCATGTATGAAGACGGAGGGAACGGTTAGAAGTAATTTCACCAGAAATCCCAACATATCAACATTTATGTTGCCAAAAAGTTCGGCTTTTTCCAAAGTTACGTCCCGATCGTGTAAGCAAGAGCTTGATTAAAAGCCTAAAAAGTTCAAAATATTCCAAACCGTGATGAACGATAGCAAACTGCTGCCAATACCCGTGCTAGGAAGCTCTACACAGAGCTGTTGACCAAATACAAAACATACGTGAAAGCTGACCTCCAACAAACGCCAGGGCAAGAATTTTATCCAGGGAAAGATAAATTCCAAGTGGATGATCGTTTCAAAAGAAGAAAATGTTAAAATTTGCATCGAAATTCCTAATTCGGCAGGCCACCTGTGGAGAGCGAAGCGAAATTTTCGTCACAACAAGTACCATCAATGGTGAAATTTATGAGACTGAGTGCCAACAAAAACAATTTTTGCAATTTCTGGAGTAGCAAAATGAAAAACCTTAATTTTGGCCGGATTTATCTTCATGTCATTATTCTTATTCTTCTTATTCAAAGCATGCTGGAATGGTATGAGACCTTGTTCGGGGCATTTCGCGCCCAAGGGCATGAATTCATCGAACTGCCCTGAACTACGTCCGATCAAAACTTGTTGGGCCATGATGAAGCGGCAACTTAGGAAAACCAATAAGATAGTCAAGGATGCACAAACCATGCGTAGGAAGTGGGTGAAAAATGAGTAAGTGTCTAGAATTTTACATAATAACCTGCAATAATTGATTCAATGTATGTAAACTGAAGTTAATATATGCATGAAACTGCTCTGCAATTTTGGTTTTCATCCGAGAAATAAATGGAAAGTTAAAGCAAACTAGCGGTGTTGCAATAATTAAATTTTCGTGTTCGCCTTTTGTGATTTTATACCTCTATTTTTACCACGTTTTGTTTTGAAACCTATAAACTTTTTGTGAGCATCGTCTTGCTTCTCTTGATACCCTCTTTCTTAGAAGCGTGACATATTTTTAAAAAGACGACCGAAAAGAATTTCTGAAATTAATTATTTTCAAATTGTATGACTTTTGGCAGAAAATCAATCGCCAGAATCAAATTTCCAGAAACCCATTTGTCAGTATAGGCACATACTAGAAAGCCGTTCCCTAGAATGGAACATTTGCCAGAATGCCAAAGTTTCCATTTAAAATTTCGGATAGTAAATGAATTTCCGATCTGATCTGATGGTAAAAAAACCGGAAGGGTTGTGTACAAGATATGACCACCCGACATAAACTACGTAAACATTAAAAAAAAATTTCTAGAAACTTTTTTCAAATGGTCCTAATTGATTCTGACCTTGATTTTTGGAATAGCGATTGTGCTCTTAATTCAAAATATTTTGGTCAACTAATGTACCTAACAGAAAGAATAAATTGCGATCTATCTGGCAGTAACGTCAGATGAACGAAATATGCTGAATAGAGAGAGAGAGTAGGAGTCGTTTCAAATTTCAAGAAAGTTCCAAGAATTATCTGAGCTCTTTTAAAGTAAAACCAGCAGTGCTTCAAATGTTTCGGGGCTGTCAGTTTGAATATGAATCTGAAGCATTCATTTTCTCAGCAGCTGTTCTAGGTTCATTTGTTGTACCAGTCAACTGTCAAAAACTTAAAACTCAGTTATATTTGCTGCAGATTTGAACTACGAATGAATCACGCGATTTAAATATTTTTCAATTGTTTTGGTGTATGAATGCGTCATTTTATCTACGGATCAATCCGTTTTGCAATTACGGCGCCTCTCTTGGCAGCAACATAATTATTTCATTTAATTGAAATTTTAAAAAAACATGGAAGCAACACTTCTGGGATGACCAGTGTGTTTGTACTATTTTGCTCCAGATTCAAACTAAAATCGTGGTCGAAAATTTCGAATTAAACTGAATCACTACTGATTTCACTCTTAGTGGAATGTCTTCAACTGCCGTAAGCCGAGTTTAGTACTTTCCATTTAATTCCACCACGTTCCACCACCACAAAAACGTATGTAAAAGTTTTGGATATAGTGTCATGATGAAGATTATAAGATAATTCATTGGAATATGTCACTGCACCCAATCAGCAATTGGTCAATTTTCTAACAATCCTGTCTAAGAGCCTACCAAAAACCTGTATAAGAACTGGGCATATGCGAAATTGTTGAATTCGTATACAAAAATGCAAGCTAACGAAAAAATATACAACATTAAAGCTTGTTTTTACAATATTTGTATTAGAATCTAACATTTCCGCATATGATCAGTTCTTATACAGGCTTTTGGTAGGTTTTTAGACAGAATTGTTAAAATAAAATCTAACAATCACCGGTTGGGTGTGGTTTAAACATAAGCACGATTGACTGCCTACGGTTGCTACTCCCTTATTGTCAGGCCAGCAAAACAGCAAAACTTCACAAGGACGCCCTTATTCGTACTAACTACTTAGGGAATAGAAGGTCGAAAAGAGTCACCCTTGCTAACTAAAGCGTGAACCGGATACCTGGGACTCCCACACTATCCGCGGCGATGGTAACAAACGATGCCCTGTACGTATTTAGTGTTCAATTTTCAATTTTTAAATTTATAAGGAAATGATAGAAAGAACGCAAATATTTGGAACGTGCTCATCAGTTTATCATAATAGTTCCAGTTTGAACGCATCAGGAATATACGAGACGATGTCATGATAACAAAGCGTTTAATTTCAAGAAATCAGACCCTAGATGCCTTTCACTATTCTGATTTTTGTGAGTTAGCTTCTAGTGTGCCGTTGTAAGCGCGTTCAAAGTGGGTGTTTCATGATATGATCCTCTCCTAGTCGATTTAGAGAACACGCATTAAGGTAAAAACACAAAATGAAAAAGGGAAAAGAATTCGAATGATTGGAAATGTTGAAATGTAAAATAAGGAATGAAGAGGAACAGAATAGCAAATTATAACAAAACAAAAAGCTTCTCTGTTAGCTTCCGCAGGAAATCTTGATCAGCAGCGGGTTGAAGTTCACCGATTTGTTGCTTCCGTGTCCTTTTTTCTTTGCATAACAAAAATGCTGGAGGCGAAAAAAAATGACGCACAGAAAACCAAACACGTCTTGATTTGAGCACAGCACACTACGTTTTTTCCTTCAATATGGAAATACTGGTGACTCAAAATTAAGCAATACCGGTCTTGTCGATTATCATTCCGTTAACAACCCCTCTTTTGAAAACGAAAATAAATATCTGTTGGCTGTAACTTTTTCGTCTTTTAAAATTTTGTCTTCGCAACTTTCACCAGAAGTAGACATAGAGTTGGACAGAATAAATTGTAGAGGACACGATGATTTAAAGAAGATATTATCTCCTTTGTTCCCCTTATGTCAGCAAACGCGTACATTCAAAGAAGCCATTATTTCTTTTTGTTTTGCCTTATACCGGACATATGTGTTGATCAGAAAGAGACATCATTTTATCTGTTCGCTTTATACCAGGCGTTCGTTTAAAGAATGCATTATTTCTTCTTTTTGCCTTATACCGGGCCAGTGCGTTTATTTTTAGAAGATATTTTTCTTCTTTCTGCCTTACACCGGGCAAACGTAGGCATTATCTTCTCTGGTCGCCTTATACCGGGCATTCGCATTCATTAAACCCTTTCCTTCCCGCGAATTTTTTTTTTCATAACGGGTGATCACCAAAAAGCGGAAATGGAAAGAATGGCTCAGGACAAAAACTACAAAGAAGTACAGTTCAATCTGATATATGTTATATAGTCTTCAAACTTGGGCTAATGAGTATTGGCATATGGTCCGTGGTTCGCCGTACATTAATCTTGCTGGTATGACATGACCGTTGGACGGATCCGCCGCATAGATTTTCCGGATGCGTGTCCTTCGTGTCTTTGGCCTTACAATTACAAACCTCTGTATACAATGGTTCAATAGACCAAACAATCCTAGGACAGTTTTCGAAACATTATTACGCAACGTAACATTCATTCACATACAGTAATATTTCTGTGAAAGCAGTATTGATTTGATAGAAAAATATTGAAGTCATTCCCATTTTTTAGTGGCCACTCGTGCTAGAATAAAAGTTATTGGCCATAGGCCAAAAATGCTAGAATAAAAGTTATTGGCCATAGCTTAAAAAGCTTAAAAAATTTGCTGATAGTGAATCATTGTTTTCAATACTTTCACTATTTTTACACAAAATTGATTATATAAGCAGTGTAATGAAACCATAAAACTACGTTAAATATTGCTTTTTGTTGTTGAATTAATTCGATGAAAGTTGGAAGTTGCAAAAAATTATGGACTTCTACAAGCATTATTTCCTCTGTTTGCCTCATGCAGGACAGATGCGTTAATTGCAAGAAAGCATTATTTCCTCTCTTATTGCATTTCGTACAATAGCACTTTTCCAGATAATAATAGCGTAGAATCCTAGTTAATTGAACTAAAATCAAAAATGTTGGTTAAACAGAATCTTTATTGCGATTCTCTAAGTACCTCTAAGTAGTATATTTTTGCCTTTCTCGTACAACTAAGTTGTACCGAAAGGCTATCATTTCACTCCAAATTCGAACTTTTGATAGAAGTCCCGGAGACCCATAGTGTTATATACCATTCGACTCAGCTCGATGAGCTGAACAAATGTCTGTCTGTCCGTGTGTGCGTGTGTGTGTGTGTGTATGTGTGTGCGTGTGTGTGCACAAAATGCCATAAAAACATTAGCCAAATTTTCACATAGAAACTCTTAACCGATTTTCTTGCAACAAGTTGCATCCGACTGAGACTAAAACGCTGTTGATCACTATTGAATTTCATAATAATTGCAAATTGCAAAAAATAGATAATATTAAAATAGTGATGAGACATAGTCACATAGAACAATAATGTGTTATGAAAAATGCCTTGCATCTATGAATATTTTATCCGTGGCTTCCCATTAAGAGTTTCATCGCACTATAAAGATGCTCGTGTTGCACGCATTTAGGCGTAAGTATGCTATTCGTTCAGTTTCATAGTATTATGAAATTGACCGAAAGTCAAAATTCGAACATAGGAAATTCGAGAAACTTTTGGCAGCGCCATCTGTTGTCTGGTAGTGTAAATTTTCTATCATAACATTAGACGGTGTAACTGTTTTGCCTTTCTTGTACATCATCGAGGTGTAAGCGTAAAGGCTACATTTATTACCTTTTTGCGCGAGAAAGGCGCCATCACCGTTAGGTGGATTAATCTGGGTTTTTAATACTTTGCATCGGTATTAATGGGATTCATCGGTATCTGTTTTGAAATATTTTCGGGGTAATGGCTTTTCGGGGTACTGTACCATTCGGGGTAGAGGCCCTCGGGGCAATGGGATTCGGGGTTCTGTCATCATGCTCGGAAGCCTCCTTTCAAGAGGCTCGGAAACCTCCTTTCAAGAGGCTCGGAAGCCTCCTTTCAAGAGGCTCGGAAGCCTCCTTTCAAGAGGCTCGGAAGCCTCCTTTCAAGAGGCTCGGAAGCCTCCTTTCAAGAGGCTCAGAGCCTCCTTTCAAGAGGCCTCAGAGCCTCCTTTCAAGAGGCTCAGAAGCCTCCTTTCAAGAGGCTCAGGAAGCCTCCTTTCAAGAGGCTCAGGCCTCCTTTCAAGAGGCTCAGAAGCCTCCTTTCAAGAGGCTCAGAAGCCTCCTTTCAAGAGGCTCAGAAGCCTCCTTTCAAGAGGCTCAGAAGCCTCCTTTCAAGAGGCTCAGGCCTCCTTTCAAGAGGCTCAGAAGCCTCCTTTCAAGAGGCTCAGAAGCCTCCTTTCAAGAGGCTCAGGCCTCCTTTCAAGAGGCTCAGAAGCCTCCTTTCAAGAGGCTCAGAAGCCTCCTTTCAAAAGGCTCAAAGCCTTCTTTCAAGAGGCTCAGAGCCTCCTTTCAAGAGGCTCGGAAGCCTCCTTTCAAGAGGCTCGGAAGCCTCCTTTCAAGAGGCTCGGAAGCCTCCTTCCAAAAGGCTCGGAAGCCTCCTTTCAAGAGGCTCGGAAGCCTCCTTTCAAGAGGCTCGGAAGCCTCCTTTCAAGAGGCTCGGAAGCCTCTGTTCAAGAGGCTCGGAAGCCTCTGTTCAAGAGGCTCGGAAGCCTCTGTTCAAGAGGCTCAAATATAAAAATAACTCTGGAAATATAAAAATTGCAATAAGTCATCCTTGGAGATTGAGAAGAAAATGCCTTCTTAAAATCAACGCTCCTGCCCGGTATATGGCAGATAGAAGAAAAATACCTTCTATAAATGAACGCGTTTGCCTGGTATAAGGAAACCATGGTAAATGGTGGCTTCTTTTAATGAACGCGTCTGTAAGGCGTAAGGCGAACAAAGGAGATAATGCCTTCTTTAAATCAATGCGTCTGCCCGGTACAATGCAATAATGCAAAAAGATAAAAAATGCTTCTTTAATTGAACGAATTCGCCCGATATCAAATAAACAAAGATGGTGCCTCCTGTAAATCAACACGATTAAAAGGCAAAAAGAGGAGATTAGGCACTCATTGTGCTTCTAACTGCTTGTCGTATGTCGTTCTTCTTGACGCAGCAAGGTATACCGCTAGCTTTCCATACACTATTGAATGATCTTTTAATTTATTCTGTCCAACTCTATTTCTAATCTGAGAATACTTAGTCGGAGTGTACTTCAGTTCTGTACTGTATTGAAACAATTTCAGTTTGAAGAACGGAATGCACCATCGAGTACTTGCTAGTTGAAAAAGACGCAAAAAGGAGGTGACGAAGGATTGCTATTTCGTAAAACAAATGTTAATCATTTAAGGATTCTGAACAAACTTTTATTTAGTAACAATTGTTTTTGAATTGATATGAAGAATAAACTTATTCGCGATACTGGCTCATTCGGGACAGTGTCCCATTCAGGGTAATGTCATTCGGGGTAGTGATTCATTCGGGATAATGGCGTTCGGGTTGATGGCATTATGGGTAGTGTCGTAGAGTCATACAAACTCGTGGTGGATGGCTAACATTGTACTCTTTTGAGCCTCTTCCTATAATGTACTTCGTTTTCGACGTATTGATGACTAGTCCGATCCGCTTTGCTTCTCTCTTCGCAAAGTTACGTGCTGTGATATCAATGTCGTCGGCGATATCAAATAGCTGGACGGACTTCGAGAAAATTAGACCACTCGTGTAAATCCCTGCCCTTCGAAATAACTTATGAGTGATTATGAAACGGCTATTTTTGCTTCTAGATGATCCATCTATTCCACCTTTTAGATGGAGTCAATGGAGTAAATTATGAACCTTAGGCTAGTTTCGATGCTGAAGACATGAATCTCCATTATCGGATAGCGGATACGAATTTGGTGGATCTGCTGAACACTTTGATTGATATGAACTCTGTAAAAAAGTGAGATCCCTAATAGCCAAACGCAATGGAATTAGCTTTCCACAAAAAAAAATCAGACCTCATAAGAAGAAGCAAGAATATGCCTGAACTTCTGTACCAATGCATGATCAAAATCAATATTATCTCACCTTTTTAAGGCCGGAACTGATTGAGCGCCTTCGATAGTCGGTTTACGCCATGTCTCGGAGGGGATAAATAGCGGTACCGTCATCTGGGGGGAAGATGATCATTTTTAAGACAAAACATGCAATAACAATGTGTGTTTACATTTTAAATCGAAACAAATATTTTCAAGACATGTACTGCTATACGTTGCAATAATCAACAACTTTAGTTTTCTGAAATGCGTTCACATTTATTAAAATAAATTAAATTATCACACATTTTTTTAATAATCTGGTTTGGGGTGAAGTTGATCAAGACAGCTCTACTAAAATCATTATGACCTAGTAGTCAAAATACACTAGGTTATTTGTATGAATGTTGAATTTACTACGTAAAGAAGTCTACAAAGTCAATATTTGAAACGAAAACAGCGTCATTTATGACTATCTCTCTCTTTCTTCCACAAAATACATTTTCATGGTTATAATCGAAAAACTCGGATTTTCTACCTAGCGGTAACATTACTTGAACGCATAATATTGTTGACTACCGTTTCATAAAAAAATAGGCACTTTTGACTGACACGTCAAATGATCATCTTCGCCTCAATGATCATCTTCCCCCCATTTGACGGAACCTTAATCTAAAGTGGCTTCACATCAAGTTTCAGAAATACCTGCTATTTTTAATCCTCAATAGCAATTGAGTAGAAATACATGCACTAAAAAAGGACGCGGTAATACTAGTGAATGAACTCAGTAGTTCATCCCGAACGAAAAAAAAAAATGAATGTGTAATGTTTGATACATAATCGTAAGGATGTAGGATTTGGAACGTACTTTTAAAATTGCATAATGTCGACAATTTGGAACTGGTACCAAAATTTGAATTGAGATTTATTTCGTATAACAGCAACAAACTACTATTATTTCTATTATATGCTAAAAAAAATGCCAATATCATTTTACCGGACAGTAATCCGGTGAAAATGGTTGTCGACAACGATCCAACGGGAGACGACAAGAATGCGAGGTGCACAGCGAGCAAAGTGAATCGATCAAGTGGAGGACGATTTTCGGACCATTCGCAGACTGCGTGGTTGGCAACGTGCAGCCTTTGATCGAGCTAAATGAAGAAGACGCTTTTTGCACTGCACAGGCCACTCCGGCCATAGTCTGAAAATAAATAAAAATCATTTAACCAGGCCGACAATAACTCCGTTGTGATGCGATACAAATAGCTAGTTAAGTTAGTTTGAAATTGATGTAGAGCCTGATATGTGACATCCCATTTATTAATCGCGATCCACCAAAGTCACTATAATGTCTCAAGTTACTCGAAATTTGGTCAACAACTGGCTGAATTCATAACTAGGCTTGCTCGAAGTTTCCAAGTTTTATGTCCTATACATATAAAATATCTATGAGGACAAAGACGAAATGACAAAAAAAATGTGCAGATTTGTCAATTCGTTCATAAATTGAGTCATGACAAACGAAACCTAAACTAATCATTTTTATTTATTTAGATAGAAAGAGCGATAGAAGATTGGGGACACTGTTGTCGGGTCGGGAGTCCCCATTCTTCGAATTGTGTTAAATAAACCTTTCATGTATAAACGCTCATTTGAAATGCACACAACAATGCCTAATCTATACAAGACTAAACACGCAACATTCAATCGTATCGATCCACTGCCAATACCAATCGGTAATATGTACTTACTACATGACGATTCGATGTCGTCACTTTGAACTCTAGCGTCACCCGCTGGCTGTCTCGAAGCGAGCTGACTGGACCGACGTGGAACAAAACTGTGAAATCAAACCTCGAGACAACCAACCGGTTCTTCGAATCAATAAAGAAGCATCCTATATTAAGAACAGAATGTCTCCGAATCCTTATTCAAGTTTGAGCGACCAAATGTCAATATATACGCGATCGACAGCAAATATGAAAAATAGGATTCCGTTGATTTTTTTGTTAGGAATTGTGTTTCAAATATGATGAGATTATTATGAATTGACGTTTGAAATTTTCATCCTAACAGTTATTACTTTTTGTTTTACACAGTAGAAATTCTGGAACTTTTGAACTGGAAAAATACCCAAACAAAATTAAATTCAAGCCATAGATTGATAGCTTTTGTTTAATGTAGTACACTAACCACTCATTTTCATAGACACTTCTTGCCTTTGTTCAGTTAAGTAGGTCATCCTTCGAACCTTGTCATCAATTTCATGAGCTAGATTTTTTACAACACAGGTCGAAGCAGTAGTTTAAGCTACAAGTATGTGCCTTACAATAAGCACAAAGTTTTTAGTTTTTTGGCTGTGTATAACTCATGAAAAAAAAACAGCCCCACTTCATCAGCCCAATCAATCTCCGATCCCGTTGCTGACTGCCAATGACTAACAACGCGTTGATTGCTTAATTAATATTAATGAAGCGAAAATGTCCCAGCACATAGTTAAGTAAATGCGGCTTCTAAGATTGTTTGGCCGCTAGAGCCACATTTACTAGCTGTTCGTCTATATACATCTGATAAATATGATTTTGCCGGTCATCTAGTAGATGCTGGTAATGCGCTGAACATTAGCATCATATTTAGCGAGTGTCTGTTTTGTTTTATGCAGCACTTTCATTTGAAGCGCATCGAAGTAATAACAAGTGAATGTTTTATAATCAATGGGACCGTAAAATGGTGTGTATTTGAAAAGAACAAATAGTGCAAGCACATGTACTACCCTAGCAGCACATTACAGACCGATTTGGTTGCAGTAACTCAAATGTGACTAAATATGGTTGCATATGGGTCACAGAAACTTCTGCCCAACATGTGTGCTGCTCTGGTATTTGTATTTACCAAGGAAATGATAAACAATATATTATGAAATTCTGTCTCAAGTTTGTGGAACATTTGACGGGTTGATGTTTAATTATACAGTATCTAGAATTAGAGCTATGAGTCCACCTACATCGTTTCCTTTCTATTTGCATGGCTCATTCGACTTGAAGAGTGTTTGCAAAAGGAAAACAATTGCGCTGCATATGCTGATTCCATTGCTCGAGATATTTATATGAATGACGAAGAGAGAGGAAAGGTTTAATCTTGACAAGAGTAGATTCTCGAGTATCATTAAGCAGAATAGAAAATAACGGTGGACTGAATCGTGTGGTTGCATGTTTCTTCAGAAGAATACTGTGGCAATCGCGGCAATTCTAATCACATAGTTTTATGAAGATTGTATACTAATTGCGTAAGGGTTTATGGCAAGGAAAGTCATTCATTCTTTTACGCTCCATACAAATAATAATCCTTTGCATGAAAAAAAATCTTACATGTGTAGAAACGGGTTAATCTCTAATATACATTTTCTCGATAGTATTACGTCATAATATGTATAAAATAAAAATGATTCGTATGTCAAGAACAAATAATCTCAATTATAATTAAACGTTTTACTTATTTCAAAAAGAGGTATTTAACAAGAGGTACGGATTTAAGCATTAAGCATCACACCAGTTCAATACGACATAGCTTAAAGGCACATATGAAGCATATCGGATAAAAAAAAGATCTCCCACGAGCAATTATAGAGCAAACATTAGGTATTACATATTCGCGTGACAGCGGTAGTAATACAATTCATCGTGGAAATTATAGGTTATCAGCTATGCATACACTAGAATGGTTTATGCACTTACCGTCTGTGAACACAGCAAACTAGGGCAGAATAATCAGTTTTATTGAATTTGTTTTATAAAGGTAATTTGACAATCAAATAATCATTATAACGATGAAAAGTTTTTAATTAAAGAAAATAACTTATCAATCAAACAAACTACCGGTGGTAATGTCTATTATGCGCATTAGCTGCAGTCAATGTAAAACTCAAAAACACAGATTAATCCACCTAGCGGTGATGGTGCCTTTCTCGTTTTTTTCTCAGTTTTTATCGAGTGACTCTTTGTAGGAAAAAAATTGACCATAACTTCTAAGCCCATAGTCCGATCCGCCCAATTTTCAATAGGAAACAATGGGACAGGATTCTGCGTCGAATGCAACTTGTTGCGAGCAAATCGGCTTGAGATAAGTGCCAAAAAATGAGTGAAAAAATCTGATGTAAAAAAATGTATTTTGACCATAACTCCAAATCCCATAGTCCGATCCGCCCAATTTTCAATAGGAAACAATGGGACAGGATTCTGCGTCGAATGCAACTTGTTGCGAGCAAGAATCTTTCTGAATAATTCTGAAATTTTGAAATCATCCCCTGTGAAAAAAAACGACGGTATGGAAAAATAATTCATAAATCAATTAAACAAAATCGAGTTTCAAATCAAGGGAAAGACTATTTCGGATTAAAGGCTAGATTTAAGGTTCTCACGTACTTTAAGGCTAGTTTACACATCAGGAGCTAGTCTCCCATGTGTGTGGACGGGATTTATGGGATTCCGTTATGAAAAATTAGAAATTCGGCCCGATTTAAAATACAATCCGGCGAATATCTCGGAGAGTCCGAGCTCCAACTCCAAATCCCATAATCCGATCCGCCTAGTTTTCAATAGGAAACAATGGGACAGGATTCTGCGTCGAATACATTTTGTTGAGAGCAAATCGATTGAGAATAAGTACCTTAAAAATTAGTGAGATTTATTTGTCCACATACATACACACACACACACACACATCAACATGACTGCCAGCTAAGGGTTGCGTACTTAGCTGTTAGTGCAGCCTGGGCACTGTTGTCCTTCTGACATCAGCTAGAGTGAGTGGTTGCGACCAACGGGACCATCGTCCCTAACCCCTAATCCCAAGGCGTTAAGCGACCCGTGCTGAGGGGATGCATGGCCATGGGTGAACTAATGAGCTAGGCCTTTAACGGAGCCTGTGGGGTACCTGGGCACCCTCCACAGTAATTGTCCCTTAACGCGTCATGCTGGACTCTGGCGTGATGGACCTCTTTTCCCGAGCAACTCGTGGGACCAAAATGGAAAACCAAGTCAATTAGTGGTAGTAGTGTAGGCGACAACCCCTTCGCAAGAGGTGGGTTGTTCAGGTCTCCGCCTAGGAGGCCAGAGGCAATAGTCGGCAGCTCAGTGCGCAGCGCCAGCGTGGGTCACTTAACCTTCATCTCGGCTAAAAAAACTCCGGTAGAGGTTATTGACGGCCCATGGTTTGTGGAGGCGATGAACCGCAAACGCGATGGGCTTTCGGCCTTCGAGGTGGCGACGTAACAGCTTGACGCCATCATCGACTTTGCGTCATCGAAGCATAATATCAGTAAGGACCTCAAGAGGAGCTTGCTTAAACTTCGAAAGTCGATGTTGGACGCCAAGCTGGAGAGGGCGGTCGGGACGGCCAAGTTTAAACCCGTGAAATCCGTGGAGTCGAGGTCTACCCAGACTGAGGCCCAAGGATTCGCGGACTCGGGCAAGATAGAATCGACCGAGGGCGTGCCAGCGGAGACGGTGGTGCCAAAGACTACCCAGACTGAGACTCAAGAATTTGCGGGCACGTCGGGGGTGACTGCTCCAACGGAGCAGACACAAAAACGGGGGAGACAGTCTCCAGGGGATGAGTTCCGTGGGGGCCGCTCCAAAACTCGGAGGGTTACTACCCCAAACAAGGGTAGTGGGGCTGGGAAGCTGAATCCCGGCCAGGTACCTCCAAAACCGGGGGAAGAAGGACATGAAAAGGTCCGTCCACCCAGGAAAGACGGTGGTAAGGGGTTACGGCAGGCTGAGAGCTCTCAGCCGCACCAGACCAGGGAAATATAGGGGGATGACGCCTCCTGGACCCTGGTCAAGAACAAGAGGAAACCGAAGACGTCAAGGGCCGAAGAGAAGGCCCAGGCGAATGAGGGTAGCAAGAAGTCTAGGGTAGGCACCAATCGCTCCAGGGCGATGCCCTAGTCATCAAACCGGACGAGGCTAAGTACTCGGACGTCTTGAAGGCGATGAGGAGTGACGTCAAGCTCGATGAACTCGGCGCCGACGTACGTCGAATAAGACGTACCCGGATGGGCGACATGATACTCGAGCTGAAGCGGGGCGTCTCGCCAAAGGGCGCCGCCTACAAGAAGTTGGCGGAGGAAGTCCTAGGCGAGACGGTTAAGGTGAGCGCACTCACGACGGAGGTGAATCTAAGGGTTAAAGACCTGGACGAGATCACCGAAGTCGAAGAGCTCGTCACGGCACTGCGGCGACAGTGTGAAGTGGAGACGCCCACCGCAGCCGTTCGGCTACGGAAAGGTCCGGCAGGGACGCAGGTAGCATTGGTTCGGCTATCTGCAGCGGACGCCTCCAAGGTAGTCAAGTTAGGGAGCGTCAAGATGGGATGGTCGGTATGCCCTGTGGGCAAATACGAGCAACCTGAAGTTTGCTTCAAGTGCCTGGAACCGGGGCACAAGCAATGGGACTGCAAAGGCCCTGACAGAAGCAATCTCTGCCGACGCTGCGGATTTGAGGGACATAAGGCACGATGCTGCACGAACCCTCCCAACTGTTTAGTTTGTTCCAGCAAAGCTGTGAACAGCAAGCACCCCATGGGGGATTCGATGTGCCCGGCGTTCAAGCGTGCTGCAAAATCACAGTGCAGGTAACGCTGCTGGCTTGCTCGGCCTCGCCCGAGTGTTTGGTGTGCGCAGGTTTAGAGGAAACGGCGGAACACGTGTTGTTCGTGTGCTCACGTTTTCGCGCAATGCGTGACCACATGCAGTCTGGACACTACCCCGGACAACCTAGTTCAGAGGATGTGTAAAGATGAAGTTGGCTGCAGCTACACAGCAAGTGGCACGTGGACTCAAGGATGGCTAGTTCATGCGCAAATAAGAGGTGGTCCAAGGGATCGGAGTCAGCTTCATGGGTCATACCGGTGGTCATGCTCTGTGGTCAAACTCGATCCTTTTATCGAACAAGTGGCCGCGCGAAGAACAACATGGTATCGTCGCTTTCGCGGCGTCGGTCAACCGGGCGGGTTCCGAGCCCGAGGACGGAAAGGGGTCCTCGTCAAGGCTGGGGCAGGCGTAGGCACCGCGTCGGCAAGTCCCTCTGTGTGTTGGCGAATAGACCCTGTCGCAGAGAGGTCAATTTGGGGTGCACGCGGCATCATCATTCTTGATACCAGTCGTGCAGAGGGAAGCAGGCGCGAAGTCGACCCTTCCCACCTTCCGAGGACATAGGGCGTGGTAAGGCCACCTGGAAAGCCGGCAATGCGCTGGCACGATACCATGGTGTTCTTCTAAAAAAGCGAGTCACGATGTTCGGTGCTGCAAGGACACGCAGCTAACCTCGAGGGTGCGTTGTGCACTGGCCCCCTTTGAAGCATTACTTTCTGGTTGTACCGAAGGGACTATGGGCTTGGCGGCAATGGAAACGGTTTAGCGGGTCGGGGATGTAGTCCTGCCTCCCTCGTTTGCTGTTGGAGGTGGTCCCTAACCCCGCACTTCCTGGACAACCCAGGATGTCTGTTGAGCAGATTCCCCCTCCATTGCTTAGAAAGAAAAAAAAACACATACACACACACAGACATAACCTCAATTCGTAGAGCTGAGTCAATCGGTATATAACACTATGGGTCTCCGGGCCTCCTATAAAAAGATTGTTTTTCTCACTTTTTACTTCTCACTTTGCATTTCACACTTCATACACCTTTCTTTTCATTTCTCACTTCTTATTTCTTACTTATCACTTCACACTTCTCGCTACTTACTTCTAAGTTCTTACTTCGCATTTTTCACTTCTCACTCCTCTTTTCACATTTATCACTTCCTCCTCGCTCACTTCTCATTTCCCACTTTTCACTTTTCGATTCTCACTTTTTTCTCGCTTATCACTTCACACTTCTCGCTACTCATTTCTTACTTCTCATTTCTAATTTCTCACTTCTCACTCCTCTCTTTACACTTGCCACTTTTTATTTCTCACTTCTAATATACTTATCGCTCACTTCTCACGTTTCGCTTCTCATTTCTCACTTTTCGCTAATTACTTTTCAGTCCTCACTTCTTACTCTTCCCCAAGCAGCACAAATTGCTTCACTACTGAACATTTCACTGTGTTGCAACTATTCGGAAAGAAACAATCTCTGCGTATGCCATCAAATATAACTCTCTTGCAATCTAAAAAGCGCAAGAGGTGGAGCCTACGGAAACATCCTTCGATTACAGTAAAATTGCAATAATGTTGCAAAATAATACAATGGAAAAAAAAATAAAATAAAAATATAAAACTGGATTAGATTTATGCATCTTGTGATTGATAGTCCTTCACCCTACCACAGCACCATTCAACACTTCGAAGGGACTGCATGTTGACTCACCATAAAAAAACATACGATTATGAAGTTTTGTACTCGGGTTTCCTGTTACTTGATTGCACCATCACAGGAAAAAATGTGAGTTGTCTAAACGTTGAACGATGCTAAATTAAACATGAAGATACACTCAAATTATCTGCAACTTAATTTAAACAAACAATTAAATTTTGAAAGACGCATTAAAGTTACATGGTAAAAAATATGCAACTAAATGATTTTGTTTCGTATTTGCAACATGAAGTGCAGTATTCTTTGGTTGTTTGTTTCCAATGTTTGACAATTTGACAACGTACTGCATTGCAATTTTAATGAAACATTGATCACAATTCGAACGTTTTTGACATCTTGATGCAACTTTTTCGTGCTTTGATGTTTTTCCAATGCCTTCAATGAAACTGAATAGAAACAAGGTGCTTTTAGGAAGATGTTGCATGTGCTACTTGGGTCACTTCTCACTCCTCACTTTCATATTTCTCACTTGTCACTTCCTCGCTCAATCCTCAAAATTCACTTCTCATTTCTCACTTCTCACTTTTCAACGTTTGATGGAATCAGCGCATTCAAATTGTTTCCCGGTTATTCGGGTGATTTTTTAACGTCGACATGACTGGAAGTTCACAAAAAAAATCACTAAAATACTGTTGAAATATGTTACGCTATCAGCCACAACGATATTTGACCGTTTTATGCCATTTTATGTGTCTTCACTGTGAATTCAACCACCTTCCAAAAACTTCAGCAACAATGTTCGGTTTATGTTGCTGAGCTGGCAGTAATTAACTTCGCTTTGGGGATAATTTCATACAGGCTGACCGTTATTTCATCTTCTCGGATAGTCTTAGCACGTTAAGCACGCATCTTACTTTCTTACAAACATAAGAGAGAGAATATGTGATTAGATCGAAAGATCGTTCAAGATTACCTTTGTATGGGTGCCTTCCCATTGCCTAATCTATGGCAATGAGAAGGCGAACTCACTGGCAAAGCACTATGGGGAATTCTCATACAAATGGGCGGCCTAAAATATTTTTTCAATGAAAACTGTTTCTATGCAACATATATTATGTGGAGGAATATTTATGAACCTTTATGAACCTTTTTCAACCCTTTAAGGGCCATCGATAACCCTTTAAAAAATGTGATCCGAGAAAAATAAAAAAAAATTAAAATTTTTTTGTCCATTTTTTTTTGTTTCCAATACAACATACCGCCATCGGGGGTGACAATGGGTCTGGGGGGTAAGAATGGGTCATCGCCTTTACCGGCAGTCTAGAGGTCGTAGAGCAACATAGTTCAAAAAGGTCTCTTCTATTTTAGTCTTTTTGCCCTCAGATGCATTCAATCCAATCTACAAGCATTCTAAGTGGTTGAAACAGTGACCCATTCTCACCCCCATTTGACCCATTGTCACCCCCGACGACGGTACATTTCTAGTAAAAATGTTGTTCATTTTCTTATCATTACGAGGTTCTTCTTCTTATTGGCATTACATCCCCACACTGGGACAGAGCCGCCTCGCAGCTTAGTGTTCGCTAAGCACTTCCACAGTTATTAACTGCGAGGTTTCTAAGCCAGGTTACCATTTTTGCATTCGTATATCATGAGGCTAGCACGATGATACTTTTATGCCCAGGGAAGTCGAGACAATTTCCAATCCGAAAATTGCCTAGACTGGCACCGGGAATCGAACCCAGCCACCCTCAGCATGGTCTTGCTTTGTAGCCGCGCGTCTTACCGCACGGCTAAGGAGGGCCCCATCATTACGAGGTATAGAGAATAAAAACCACAATTTTTAAGAAAACTTTGATTGCAACGTTCTCGTAAAAGCACAAATATGCACAAGCAAATTACTCACTAAAAGGTGGTATGCACTAGGGTTATATTTCATTCCCCCATTTACAGATGAAGGGACATTTGGGGACATTTTTTTTTGTCTTTATTATCGAGACTTTCAGCCCGAAGCTGGCTCGTCTCGTAGGGGACATTAGGTTTGGGGGACCATTTTATAGCGAAGAATTAAATTTGGAAAAAATTGACTTCTATATTATGATCAAAGTAAGGAATGATTTTTCATTTTCATCAGTTTTTTCACTCATTCATTTATTCAGAGTAAGGCTGAAGCGGCCTGTGCGGTTTATAAGAGTCTTATCCATTCGGCTCGGTCCATGGCTACACTTCGCCAACCACGCAGTCTACGGAGGGTCCGCAAGTCATCAACCTGATCGATCCACCTTGCCCGCTGCGCACCTCGCCTTCTTGTGCCCGTCGGATCGTTGTCGAGAACCATTTTCACCGGGTTACTGTCCGACATTCTGGCTACGTGCCCGGCCCACCGCAGTCGTCCGATTTTCGCGGTGTGAAGGATGGATGGTTCTCCCAGCAGCTGATGCAACTCGTGGTTCATTCGCCTCCTCCACCTACCGTCCGCCATCTGCACCCCACCATAGATGGTACGCACCACTTTCCTTTCGAAAACTCCAAGTGCGCGTTGGTCCTCCACGAGCATCGTCCAGGTCTCGTGTCCGTAGAGAACTACCGGTCTTATAAGCGTTTTGTAGATAGTCAGTTTGGTACGGCGGCGAACTCTATTCGATCGGAGCGTCTTGCGGAGTCCAGCCACTATGCGTCTCCGAATTTCTCTGCTGGTATCGTTATCGGCGGTCACCAGTGAGCCCAAGTACACGAATTCTTCAACCACCTCGATTTCGTCACCACCGATACAAACTCGTGGTGGGTGGCTCACATTGACCTCTCTTGAGCCTCTTCCTATCATGTACTTCGTTTTCGACGTGTTGATGACTAGTCCAATCCGTTTAGCTTCGCTTTTCAGTCTGATGTAGGCTTCCTCCATCCTCTCAAAGTTACGTGCCATAATATCAATGTCGTCGGCGAAACCAAATAACTGGACGGACTTCGTGAAAATCGTACCACTCGTGTCAATCCCTGCCCTTCGTATTACTCCTCCAAAGCGATGTTGAATAGCAGACACGAAAGACCATCACCTTGCCGTAACCCTCTACGGGTTTCGAAGGGACTCGAGAATGCCCTGAAACTCGAACTACGCACATCACCCGATCCATCGTCGCCTTGATCAACCGTATCAGTTTATCCGGAAATCCGTTTTCGTGCATTAGCTGCCATAGCTGGTCCCGATCGATTGTATCATATGCGGCTTTGAAGTCGATAAATAGATGATGTGTGGGCACGTTGTATTCGCGGCATTTCTGCAATACCTGTATGGCGAACACCAGGTCTGTGGTAGAGCGTTCACCCATAAATCCCGCCTGGTACTGCCCCACGAACTCTCTTGCAATTGGTGTTAGTCGACGGCATAAGATTTGGGAGAGTACCTTGTAGGCGGCGTTCAGCAATGTGATTGCGCGGTAGTTGCTACAATCCAGCTTATCGCTCTTTTTGTAGATGGGACACACGACACCTTCCATCCACTCCTGCGGCAGAACCTCATCCTCCCAAACCTTGGTAATCACCCAGTGCAGCGCTCTAGCCAGTGCTTCACCACCGTGTTTAAACAGCTCTCCTGGTAGTTGGTCAACTCCAGGGGCTTTGTTGTTTTTCAGCCGGCCGATCTTCTCCTGGATTTCCTGGAGATTCGGAGCCGGAAGTCGCATGTCCTGTGCGCGTGCTCCTAGGTTCATTACCATACCGCCACCGTTGTCTGCCATATCGCCATTCAGGTGCTCTTCGTAGTGCTGCCGCCACCTTTGGATCACCTCACGCTCGTTCGTAAGAAGGTTCCCGTTTATGTCCTTACACATATCGGGCTGTGGCACGTGGCCCTTACGTGAACGGTTCAGCTTCTCATAGAACTTTCGTGCGTTATTAGCGCGGTACAGTCCCTCCGTCTCTTCACGGTCTCGATCTTCCTGCTGGCGCTTTTTTCTCCGGAAAATCGAGTTTTGTCTGTTCCGCGCCCGTTTGTATCGTGCCTCGTTCGCCCTCGTGCGGTGTTGCAGCAATCTCGCCCATGCTGCATTCTTCTCCTCAACTAACTGCTCACATTCGCCGTCATACCAGTCGTTTCTCTGATCCGGAGCCACCGTGCCTAGTGCAGCGGTTGCGGTGCTTCCAATGGCGGATCGAATATCTCTCCAGCCATCTTCAAGAGATGCTGCGCCTAGCTGCTCTTCCGTTGGGAGTGCCACTTTCAGCTGCTGCGCGTAGTCTTGGGCTAGTCTACCGTCTTGTAGCCGCTCAATGTTAAGCCGCGGCGGACGACTCCGACGCGTGTTGATCACCGTCGAGAGTTTTGAGCGCAGACATACTGCGACGAGGTAGTGGTCGGATTCAATATTCGCACTGCGGTAAGTGCGTACGTTCGTGATGTCGGAGAAGAATTTACCGTCGATTAGAACGTGGTCGATTTGGTTTTCCGTTACTTGATTAGGTGATTTCCATGTGGCCTTGTGGATATCTTGCGGGGGAAAAAAGTGCTTCGGACTACCATTAACGCGGAAGCTACGAAGTTTATACAACGCTGGCCGTTGTCGTTCGATACGGTATGCAGACTATCCGGTCCGATGACCGGTCTATACATTTCCTTCCTTCCTACCTGAGCGTTCATGTCACCGATGACGATTTTGACGTCCCGCAGTGGGCATCCATCGTATGTCTGCTACAGCTGCGCATAGAACGCTTCTTTCTCGTCGTCGGATCTCCCTTCGTGTGGGCAGTGCACGTTGATGATGCTATAGTTGAAGAAACGGCCTTTTATCCTCAGCTTGCACATCCTTGCGTTGATTGGCTGCCACCCAATCACGCGTTGGCGCATATTTCCCAGCACTATGAAGCCGGTTCCCAGCTCGTTGGTGGTGCCACAGCTTTGGTAGTAGGTAGCCGCTCGATGCCCGCTTTTCCACACTTTCTGTCCTGTCCAGCAGATTTCCTGCAGCGCTACGACATCGAAGTTGCGGGGATGTAATTCATCGTAGATTATCCTATCGCAACCTGCGAAGCCTAGCGACTTGCAGTTCCATGTTCCAAGCTTCCAATCGTGATCCTTTATTCGTCGCCTAGGTCGTTGCCGATTGTATCGAGTCGTATTATCTTCTATGTCGTTCGTAATAGTTGTTTTTAAAGGCGGCTTATTGGGCCTGCGCAAACCTCCTGTCTCGTCGGAGGGCCGTCGTGTCAGGGCTGTTTAGCGTCCCACCTAACACCAGGACTTGGGCTTGTGCGCTTTGACCGGCACACGGTCGCTTTTGCGGAGCCTACTTGCGGATACATGCAGCTTTTTATAGAGGTTTAACAGGGCCCACTGTCAAACCCCACCACATCCTAGGCAGGCGCCACAACTCGCAGATGGCCTGGGGAGGGATCGTCAAGCCCTTGGACATAGTCCCTGCTGCCCCGGACATAGTCCCTGAGTTTTACGTAGAGAGAGTTTTATGCAATATTTTCTACTGCTCGGGCTCGAAAAAATATTTTACTTTACTAATCAACTTAAGGGACATACACTAATAATAACCCGATAGGTGCTCACGTAATTAGTGTACGGACCCCTAGATCTTAATCCTAAGGTTCATTGTTTAATTATTATTGAGCGTCTTAGGGGAAATAAACACTGAAGAAGTTTTCAATAAGAAAACGAAATACGTATCTGTTGATGCAAAGTGATTGTAGTGGAAGTTAATGAAATAGTGAAGTCTTTTAACTCCATAAGGTTCATTGATTTTCATGAAATTTCTTAACATAACTTTAAATGTTCACAGATTAGATATCTAACTACATATCACAAATAAGAAAAAAAACATTATTCAAGGTCAAACATATACTATTAAAGAATAAATGTGACAAGTGATACAGCATTATTTGCCGAATATAGCGTCATGTTGTCGCTGTGTAAGGCGGAACATTGTATATGACCGTTCACCGTTGAACCTCACTAGCGCTGCTTCGTTACTGCGATAACCAAAACCTATATAGATTAGATTGTTTACTACCTCGCCTTTGTGAGTCAGAGTTGTTCAAAACGATTTTATTACAAATGGCTAAAATCTGTCAGGTCCCTAGACCTTTCTTTTGATAAAAGTTTCATTTTCAGCACATAAGTATTCAACAACAAAGATATATTGTAACAACTAACCAAACACTTTTAGAGTAAATATAAAATATTTGAAATATCAGAAAATTATGATCGAACAAAAATATTTTAGAGTTTGTTTAGTGAACAGTTCTCACTTGTTAGCATACTAGCTATTATTATTCCATTATTTTAAAAATTCGTCAGGGAACACTTCAGTCGTATATTACATTGGCGCTTATGAAAATTTAACACAAAAAACTCGGATTGTCGGATGAACCGATCCTTTCGATCCTTTTAGGATTCTAAGGCGAAGCCAAACGAGCTAGAAAGACACCATCATCGCTAGGTGGATTATATTGTTGTTTTTTCGTAAAAAGTCCTTTACCGTTCTAAGGAAGCACGGCTACAAAGCAAGACCACGCTGAAGGTGGCATGGTTCGATTCCCGTTCCGGT
Source organism: Armigeres subalbatus (assembly GCF_024139115.2). Classification (NCBI taxonomy): domain Eukaryota; kingdom Metazoa; phylum Arthropoda; class Insecta; order Diptera; family Culicidae; genus Armigeres; species Armigeres subalbatus. The sequence continues at coordinate 216,259 of NW_026942308.1, forward strand.
CTAAAACTTTCGGGCAAAATGTATCTATTGGCCTTATGATTACAAATGCAAAATGGCTTAAAAACCTCGCAGTTAAAAATTGAAAGTGCCTAAAGAACACTAAGCTGCGATGCGAGGCAGCAATTTAAAAGTATACTAATTTCTTCATAACTACTTTACAACGTTGCAACGGCATGTTTATCAAATTCAATAGTAATCAACCAGATTTGTCGGCAACAACTCGAGGTTTCCACTGCGAAATTATAGTATTTAGGTTGTTAACTTTGTTGTATTAGAAAAACAAAAATATACCTAGACAATTTGCCATAAGTACATTCGTACGTTTTCTATGTCTACGAGATACTAAATTTGAAAGGCTACACTTTAATTTAAAAAAGAACAGCTCAGTAATCCATTTTCAAGAATGTTGGATCGTGTATAAAGGCCGGATATAACTTAACCGGAACCGTTCTTGATGTAACATCTTGTACTTGCGAACGAACAACTAAAATAAACAGGTCATCGACCAAAACATCTACCACTCTATGCAATCAACCAGACCTAATTGTGTGGACGACAACTAAAAACCGCCGTAGAATATATTCCTGCTCGCGTTCGACCAAATTACTTTTCCAGTCAAACAGTGTATGAAATAAAAAGTGCAATAATTATTTACTCCTATCTCATTGTTTCATACCTTTCTTCTTCCCGACACAGTGCCGACCGAGACCGACACGATACCAGCCTTATCCAGTTCTCTGCGCCGCGAGCGTGAGAGACTGACAGCGGGACAATTGCCCATAGTTCACCGCTTCCCTGGTCAGCTGGTCTAAGTGCACGCGGTCACTAGTAGTCCTCTCGACTACCAACGAGCCATCAAGTCAACAACAACGGCACACATTCGATGAGACTGCGAGACAGCTGCGGTACAAAGCGAAATCATTGCTGAGGGTTTGAATGCGTGGAGAATGAGCGGGGATCAAAAGCGCACCGTCTGAGTAGCTTCAGATACACGAAAACCGCACACCTGGGCAAAACGGTTCTGAACGTGAGTCAAGTTCCTGGTACTGCTGGTGCGATGGTTTCGGGGACGATCTACGGCGAGCATGGGCAGAAGATGCCCCGATCCGGAACGCATACTGATGGAGTCGCTTCGTCGCTGGCGTTGAAGATTCGCACTCGAAAGGTAAGTCAATCCATATGCATATTATTGGTTGTAAGCAACAGGATCGTATTGATTTTAATTTTATTGAAACTGAATATGGAGTGAGCACAAGTGTTACACGATTACTGGACCAGCGTGAGGTGATAATCTTTGGAATGTAAATATTTGTGAGTAATGCGATATCATCGATGAGTTCATGCCAAATGTTCAAATGGGCCAAGTTGGCAATGATCAGACACATTTATCATTTTATTTGAGCTTTAACGCTTGGAATCATATGCGTATTATATGGCGCCATGAGACAAGTCGTGATGTTGCATAAAAAAGGTAAGTGACTGTCATAAAACATTGAAGTCGTCAAATTCAGTTGATTCACCTAATTGTTAACCGCCTCTTCCTATCTTCTCCTAATATTGACCAAATACTATAATTTTCTCACAGCACAGAGCCATAGATATACAAAATGGTGTGTACTGATAAAAATCAAAATCCTCAATTTTAGGATGTTTGGATTTTACGTTATTAAATCAATATGGAGACGCATGATCCCTCAATACGACCCCTTCAAAAATTTGGCGGAAAAAAAATGTTCTCATGTGTTCAATTATTTGTAGATTTGTCAAATTGAATGAAATATTGGCTCGAAAAATTAATTATTGAGTATCTTCTTTTTCTGTATATAATGAGTTTACATTTTCTTTGAGGCAATATAATTCACGAACGGATGGACCGATTTGCAAAATTTGCTAACTAATCAATTCGTTTTTGATAAGCTGTGTTTATATACCTATACTAAAAGATAAAACATTTCGTTGGGAAAGTTAAAATGTAAAAATACTACGTTTTATGAGTTCTGAAGAAAACCATCAAGTTCAAATACAAATCAATTTAGAGTGTGATGTTACAATCAAATAAAGGATTGACAATTTGAAAACAAAACAACCCGAGCGAGATTGAGAGGTTCGACTATTATGTAGGGTCGTGAGTCGGTAGATTGGTAGAAAATGATCATAGTACCTGAATACGCAGAAGGTAGAAAAATGAGCAGATATGCTCGGAAAGGACGATACAGTTGTGCAAATAAAGCGTTTTGTATTCGTGTAAAGAGTATACGAGTTTTGCGTAGTTCATTGTGATCAAGTGACACTCTTGAATTACCGTCACTGGGGGAAGATGATCATTGAGGTGAAGATGATCAGTTGAAATGTCAGTCAAAGGTGAAATTTTTTATGAAACGGTGATCAACAGTATTCTCCGTTCAAATGTTATTACCGCTAGGTAGAAATCGAGTTTTTCGATTATAACCATGAAAATGTATTTTGTGGAAGAAAGTGAGAGATAGTCATAAATGACGCTATTTTCGTTTCAAATATTGACTTCGTAGACTTCTTTACGTAGTAAATTCAACATTTATACAAATAACGTAGTTATTTTGACTACTAGGTCATAATGATTTTAATGAGCTGTCTTGATCAACTTCACCAAACCAGATTACTCAAAACTGTGTGATAATTTAATTTATTTTAATAATAAATGCGAACGCATTTCAGAAAACTAAAGTTGTTGATTATTGCAACGTATAGCATACATGTTTTGAAAATATTTGTTTCGATTTAAAATGTAAACACACATTGTTATTGCATGTTTTGTCTTAAAATGATCAGCTTCCCCAGTTGACGGTACCCAAATGTTACAATTGGCGACGATGATTAAAGGTAATTAAATATATAATGGCACTAAGACGAGAAATACGTATGAGAGAAAGTTTCAAAGTAAAGAGTAAAATTTATCAGATACGAAGAAAAGCTAGGAAGCGCGACATCGAAGTAGGAGATCGAGTTTTGGCTAAAAGAATGGAAAAACAACAAACTGGACACTGATTTCTCACTAGAGAATGTGAAGTAGTTCGAAGAGTAGGCTGTTCTTTCGTGTGTATCGGAAAGAGTATCGACGAGTTGTATGTAACCCATCTGAAGAATATTGACTCACCTTGCTCGTCAGATCCGTTAAGTCAGCCCATTAGGCATAATGATTATACCACACTAATATAAAGCAAAGAGGGTTGTAGGGTCGAAGATGGATTAGTGGAAAATGATCATAGTAGCCTGAATACGCAGAAGGTAGAAAAAACGGAGTTATACTCGGGAAAGTACGGATACAGTTGTGCAAATAAATAGTTGTGTATTCGTTAAAGTATACAGTTTGTGTGAATAATTGTGCTCAAGTGACCGTCTTGCAGTTCACAAAATAGTATATCATAAAAAGGATCAAGTCTCCTTGAATTCTAAGATTGCATGCACTAACAAATTCTAAAATAAAATCGTTCATGAATATCTGATAACCAAATTATTTGTTTTTTACAAATTTAATTGTATTCTTATTTCTACCGGCGAATTTGTTTAAACACCTTTAACAGCTGTGAATTTATTTTTGTAGCTATAAAACATGACACTGTCCTAAAGCTGCTCAGTTAACTCTGTTTAAAACTATTGATTCTCTAAACCATTACTAAACCAATTCATCCTTCTTCTTCTTCTTCTTCTTATTGGCATTCCATTCCCACTGGGACATAGCCGCCTCGCAGCTTAGTGTTCATTAAGCACTTACAGTTATTAACTGAGAGGTTTCTAAGCCAGGTTACCATTTTTGCATTCGTATATCATGAGGCTAACACGATGATACTTTTATGCCCAGGGAAGTCGAGACAATTTCCAATCGAAAATTCCTAGACCGGCCCGGGAATCGAACCAACCACCTCAGCATGGTCTTGCTTTGTAGCCGCGCTCTTACCGCACGCTAAAGAGACCCATCAATCCTTATCCAATCAATGAAAAGTCAATCCAAATCAATCGTCTCAATACAAATCCAATCAAAATTCAATCCAACTCAAAACAAATCCCAACTCAAATCCAATGCAAATCAATCCAATCCAAATCAATCAAAATCCAATTCAAATCTAATTCAAATCAATCCAAATCCAGTTCAAATCAATCTCCAGTCCAAATCAGATTCAAATCTAATTCAAATCAATCAAATCAACTCAAATACAAACCAAATCCCAACTCAAATCTAATTCAAATCCAATCAAATCAATCAAATCAGTCCAAATCAATTCAAATCTAATCCAAATCAATCCAAATCAGTTCAAATCAACCCAAATCAATTCAAATCCAGTCAAATCAATTCAAATCTAATCCAAATCAATCCAAATCAACTCAAATTCAAACCAAATCCAATCAAATCCAATCAAATCGGTCAAATCAATACAAAACCAACTCTAATCTAATTCAAATCAATCCAAATCAGTTCAAATCAAACCAGTCAATCCAAACCCAATTCAAATCTAATCCAAATCAATCCAAATCAACTCAAATTCAACTTAATCCAACTCAAATCCAATGCAAATGCAATCAATCAAACCAAACCCAATCATATTCTACCCAAATCAATCGAATCCAATCTAATCAATCCAAATCTATCAAATCTAATTCAAATCAAACAAATCCAGTTCAAATCCAATCCAACTTACTTTTTACTTATGGATCCTGTACACCTCCACGAAGGGCCGACTTGAAGATCTCCATCCTGAGCGTTGCCGCTATCGCTTTAACCTGTTGCTGGCGTATAACAGCACAGATTTCCGTTAGAGTTGAAAATTCGTATTTTGGTGCGTTCACTTATCTGCCTGTTTCAGATATTTCTTAAACTCGCAAAGGCAGCCTTGCTTTTGATCCGTGCGCCTATGTCGATCTTGGTACCGCCGTCTGACGCCATTTGGCTATCAAGATATTGGAAGCTTTCAACATTCTCCGATGGTTGCCCGGCTACTGTGAAACTGGAAGGAGTCACCGTGTTTACATCCAACGATTTGGTTTTGTGACGTTGATATACAAACCTGCCGAAGAGGCGCTCGGCAGTATCATTAGACTTACTCTCTATCAAGCGCCGTTGCGCGAGTAACGTCATCACCAATTGGAAGTCGTTTAGGTGCTCCATGGTTTATGAGCTGCCTTAACAGCCCGCGGTTTGGTTCCGGTCAATCGCATCTACCAGAACCTCGTCGATTACGATGAGGAACAGTAACGATGATAGACATCCTTGCCTCACCAGCTCGACCCGGATAGGGTCGAACAGGCCCATTGTGCAGAACTCTACACGAAAAGGCCTGGTACTGTCCTTCGATGAGGCCAGTGATTTTCTCAGGAACCCTTGCGTCTCGGGGCGCCCATATTCTCGTGATTGAGACGATCGGAAGCTTTTCTGTAGTCAATGAATACAAGTAAAGGAACTTTTGGAATTCGTTGATCTGCTCCAGAATGCGGAGCGTGACAATATGAAAGGATCTTCGGCACGGAATCCAGCCCTGCCGCCGGAAAGTCGCATCGATCTTCTCCTGAATCTAGGATACTTTTGCATAGAACTTTGAGAACTGTACACAGCAACATAATGCCTCGCCAGTTATCGCACAGTCAGGTCACCCTTTTTGGCACCTCCACTAAGATATCTTGCATCCAGTCGACCGGGAAAGTTGCGTGTCCCAGATATTACGAAATAAACGATGCAGTAGTTGAGCGGATGACATGGGGTCAGCTTTGGGCATCTCGGCTGATACGATCGACCCTCGGGCTTTATTCGATTTCATGCTTTGGATGGCTGTTTGAATCTCTAGCGATGATGGAGCTTCGGTATTGACGCGTGTTATACGTCGGATCCTAGGCAGATCATGCCGAGGTGGTGATGCCTGGCTGGCCGAAAAGGTTGTTCGAAGTGCTCAGACCAGCGTTTCAGCTGGTCAGTTGGATCGATCAATAACTGATCATTCGCTCTTTCACAGGCTGTGCGTTCATCTTCGCCCACTAAGCGTCGTGAGATATGAGAGGCGAATGTCCCCGTTGCGGCGGCTCTCTCCTTCGTCGTCTCATCGGTGATCACTGTTTTCTCTGGGTGCGGTTCGCCCAGATTGTTCTCGCTGGTGGTGAAGACATTCTTGATGGCGGTCCATTGGTCTTCCACGCTGGCACATTCCGGAATATCTGCAGCACCTCTCCAGTTCTTCAACGAAGGACCATTTCACCGTGTATTCCAGTCGGCGTGTGTTGAATCGTCGTCCAACTCTCCTCCTGCTGACGAATCCGCGCAATGCGCAGGCGTATTTACCGATGAGGAGGTGATGATCAGACGCGATATCGACCACGTTTTATTCGTAAAGAAAGCTCCGTTTCCATTTTCAGCTGATGCAGATGTGGTCGATTTGATTTTCTGAAGCCGTCACGGGAGACCCACGTGACCTTGTGAACGAGTCGATGCGATGAGGGAAGAGCGATCCCCGATCACCATGTCGTTATTACCACAAATTCTGCGAACCTCCGTTTTCGCTCATTTCTCCGAGCATGCGTCCTAATGCGCTCATGGTTCGAGTTGTCGATCAGATCTTCGCATTGAAGTCGCCCAAACAGATCTTGATATCACCTTCGAATTCTATCTACGACGGCATTGAGTTGACTGTAGAAGTTCTCTGTCTGTAGATTGGCAGCATCGGTTGGCGCATAACTTGGATTATAGTAAGGTTTCGGACCCGTGTTCTCTGGCAACGATTATCCTTTCACTTTTTGGATCCCACTTCAAGCGCAGGTTGCCTGAGCGCTTGTGGGAAGCCAACTCCGCGATGCCGGGAGCGTGTTCACCTCGTAAACCAGAGTATAGCAGAACTTGTCCCGACGGCGCTCTGTGTTCTCCAAGTTTGACCAACGGACTTCACACAGTCCCAGGATCTCAAGCTTCGCGGCGTGCCTCATTGGCAAGTTTGCCGTTTACCCTGCTGGGTCAGGGTTAAAACGTTCCATGTTCCTATTCGTGTCCGTTGGTTCGCGCTAAGAGTCGTCGCCGTAAAATCAGTCCGTCTTTAATTATCAGATTCTCGAACAAATTTATGTTTCGGGAACAGTGGGTTGTTATTGTTTCCTATCCACCGGGATGGGGCTGCCATCTTAGGATAGCTTCGGAATAGCATTTCATACTCACCCGCTGGATGCCAAAACGAACACTGTTGGAGCCGCACCTCCTTGGTGAAGAGTCGCTCGATCACTCGGGTCGAATTTGTTTAAGTCGCACTCAACATCAGGACTAGGCTAGTGCGCTTTGAGAAGCACGGTCGCTTTGATAGCCTTTGGTGCATGCAGCTTTTATAGAAGTTCACAGAGCCCACTGTCGAACCCACGGACGCACCCTCTCGCTCTAGCTGATGTCAAAGGACAACGGTGCTCAGGCTACACTATCAGCTAAGTACGCAACCCTTAGCTAGTGGTCAGTGCCATCGGAAGACCCGTGGAAGCGTGAGTATTGGAACTTGTGAACCAGAGCTATGTTAGGCGCCCTTCACGGATGTCAACTCACCATTTCGTAGCCAATCCAAATCTTCCAAATCAAATCAATTCAATCAAATTCAGTCCAAATTCAATAAATCGTTGTATTTTTTAATACAATATTTGTATAAAAAGCTTACAAATTGTATATGCCCAGATTTTATACAATAATTGTCAGATTTGTTTTTGGGTGTGGGAATCGACACGATTCTTAGATCAGCAACCTTATCTTTACGTCCAGCTAGATTTCACCTTTCAACGTGAACAAACTTCAATAAATACAGATGTTTCAAATATGCATTTCTCAAGTAGTCTTTTACAAACTTTACTTCCACATTAAAGGCTTACCTTTTTTTCTAGTTATATTCTGACTTACCTTGAATTTTCCTTGCCATTCTGATAGCATTGTAGCTGGCGTTTGGCCTCCAACAGAGGCGCCAGTATTTAGGGGCACCGAAATCAAGAATCCCATATAAAATAGAACAATAATTGTATTGCGTAAGGGGTCGAAAATAGAAATCGACTTTAAGTCCATAGATCTATAGGAGAATTTTAGCAATGTACAAACAAAATATTTATTATCTCTACATAACAATGTCATATATATGGAACTTTGAAGTTTTAACATCTAATCTGGTTTCTCGAGACTTATTGCCCTCGCTACTAAGTGTTCTTTAAGCACTTCCACAGTTATTAACTGCGAAAGCAAGAACCCAACCAATCGAGCCCATATTTTGCACAGTTGATTGGGTCCCAAAATGATTCAGAAAAACTCTCACTTGATTGGATGAAGTTTGCATTTTTCCACTGGGCCCCACTCTAATGCCCAGGAAAGTCGAGACCGATTCAACTCAAAAGTTTCCTGAGACGGGAACCGCACCCAGAAACCATCAGAATGGTCTTGCTTTGTAATTTGAATATACTGAAGTCTAAATTAGCACTTCGTCGGTTTAGTTCCATTGATGGGTGATGATGGCAATCACCAGGGACCTCGGAACGTAATATAATGCAGTCGTGAGAACAATTCACTCTCAGTTTAATTGGTTTACTCAGCTTTTCTCAGTACATTCCTTCAGGGACTGCAACCCAACGATCACCAGTTAACCAAATTCTTAAAAACCCTTTTGCTCTAATAACTGATACCAGGAAAAGCGAATATGGGTTTTTGTATATTCGTGTTCGTCCCTACGTTTCGGCACCATCTTCAGGGATGATTCATGAGTTTCGTTCGTCGTTAAGTGTCCTTTCTAAGATAATTGTCTGTAGTGTTTTTGGTAGTTGATACGATGTTTTGTTTTTGCCTGTTTTGGTAAATTTTGTCAACGTTTTAAGAATTGCACTTTCACTAGCTTTAGAGTATATCGCAAGGCTGACAGCCTAGTGTGCGTCTGTCTGTGCGAAAATTCACTCAATTTTGCTTGTTGCTTCATCAGAAATGAGAAAACGTTATCAAGTCCGCAGCCTCCCTAATGATTGGGAGTGAGTTATGCTGCTCTTTTGATTTATTTAGAGCGAGTTGAATCCAAAGAGATAGAAAGTCTCTCACTTATCATCTCTGTATACATTAGGGTGGTCTAACCGTAGTACCGATACCAGCTTTCCACGCTCGCCATAATGGCGCTACCATAAATAATTTGACAGTAACTGCTTCCGACGCCAAGTTACGCCTGTTCGACGATATCATGGTATCCGAGAACCAATTGTGTTTAGTTTGTTTACTGCAAAACCAAGAAAAACTCAGGAAAGAACCTTAAATTAGTTTGATTTCATTCAACTATTTCTTCATTTATGGACATTTTCCATCATCTATAAGAAGTAGTGGCGCACGAGTAATGTGGATACGGATAGCTTCGGTAAATAAGCTTCTCATGTCCAATTAGCTCTGCATTCTCACCCCAATTTTCAGAGATGACCAGAACTTCCGAAACATCGCCGTACCGTTGTTGGCTTCCATTTTCTTCGGTGGAGACTATTTTCAAAACCTCATACCCTGATTGTATCGTACGTAAAAAATAACTCAGTTGAATGAGGATTGTGGAAAATATGATCCTCAAGAAATATCTCAGCAAAATGCAATATGGAATTAATTATTTACAGTTTAATTTGTTAAAAACAATTGTGTTCATATTTTAGCTACCGTTAAACGATTATATTAACAGTTTTAAAATACAAATCATTAAAAGTGTGTTGTACAAATACAGAACCAATGCTCGCACCATATGCTCGGCCTCATGGATCCAAGTACATTTAATTGAAATACAGGAGATTTTGTTTTGATCTCAGATTGTCAGTAAAGCAATTACCACTATCACCTCTGAAAGCAATTACCGATTATCATCTCCGATGAATATCGATATACTAATATACATGAAGATAAGTTGAATGAAGTGAGAATCAGTACCAGGAATAGAGTAAGCTGCGATCATTTATAAAAAAGCATCGTTCAAATACTATTATAACTTTCTCATGTGAGATATTCAAGTCTGGTCTACTTTTATGGCTCGAGAATGTCGATTTCAACTCATCTCACGTGAGGCGACCGTGTAATTCAAATGGGAGGCGAAGATAATTTCCGCTTCATTCGAGACCTCCACCTCACCTCGTGCGAGATGTAGAATAAGCACAAAAATGTAAAGATTTGAAATGGAAAAATCTATTTCACTACTATTTGGGTTTCAGGCTTGTTTGTTGAAATCAATTCTTTATATTCATTATCCCATCGTGATAAAAAGCAAAATAGACTTATTAAGTAAGTTTAAAATGAATAGCTCCATTGAAAACTTCTGTTTTATGTTTTGAAAACTTGTCACAAACGTTTTCCATACACATTTTCGGAATGCTTCTTAGGCATTAACAAATTTTGAAATATAGCACCTCGAAGTACTTCGATTCAACTTTGTCAGATCATTAAATTTTATTGAAGTCTGTTGGTTGAAGTCTAGGTATACCTACTTCGGAAACAGATTAGATGTTTGAAATTCACTCTGAAGTATAGAATTATTGTAGTACTATAAAAAATAAGTTTTTTTCGTTTGATGTAATCACGACTGTGATAAAGCCACAACATAGGTACAAATTGGCCGCGATATTAAGCGACAGAGAACCATTGGTTTCTGGAGCAATCACATCAATTCAAAGACGTCACTTTTACCGACTGTTTGACCAGAGATGAACGCGAGAGCCAAGTGTCCATGTTCGATGAACCTCAACGATAATAAAACCACTAATTGGCTAGTACCTATTATGGGGCAGACGTCCGTAATCCATGACCATTGGCCTGATAAAGTTCAATACATCGTTGATTTTGCTAAACATTAAAATGCCCTGAAAACGGAAAAAATGGTTATGCTAAACTCTGGTGAACTTTTCATAGATGTTTTCTGCTATATGCAAGTAAATAAACAACAAAATGGTTGCTAAGAAACTACTTCAGCGTCCACAAGGCGCCAATAACAGATCAGCGTCGAAGCAGTTACTGTCAGAATTGTTTATAACGGCCGCCATTATGGCTAGCGTGGAAAGCTGGATAGACGGAAAATACCGGTATTTTCGGTATTCTGAATGCTGTCAGAATGATAAATCTCGAAGTGTTTTCACCTACAAACTATATTAGCTAAACTGCATGTAATTGATGTCCCATAGATGGGACAAATATTGACAGTAAAGCAACGCGAAAAAAACAACAATTAAATGTGCATGAGTAACTCAAGTTCACGATATAACCAAAATGATCATCATCCTCATTAATCATACGTTTTGCTTCATTCTCTTACCCATCTGCCAAAATGCGATTGATTTTTTCTCAATGAACATGTTGACATCGTCGAAAATTTGCAATATATGAAATTGTGAATAAGGTACGTGCCGTAGTAGTTCTTTCCGTAGATCATCTGGAAAACAATTTATTGCAAAATATGTACGTTCTGAATTCGGAAAAGAATTTAAATTAGTGGCTGATCCAAGGCACCTGGAATAGCATGTTATCTGTGCTCAAACGGATCTATGAATTGCAGTTTTAAACCAAATTTACTTCAGTGATGATTGTTTGGCGGTTGGTGAAATAATTCAACCCTCAAATCTGTTCAAGCAGCTGTGGATCTTCTGCTGTGGGTTCTACATTCTATATCAGCAGACGTGGCACTTCAATTTATTTGAACTTGAAACAATTATCAAATTCAGCCAAAAAGAAATTTCCGTCACTTAGTCTATCCTTTGAAGGGATAATTCAAGACAGCCGAACAGAATACGCCAATCTTTTTGCTTTTTGAATAATTCTGCCTTGAAGCAATTGATCAGAAACGATTTTGTCATTTTCTTCGAGACATCCAGAGCTACATTTGATTAAGCATGCGGCAAGAGGGATCTTGAAGCGTCTTATCATTTCTGATGCGATCGTTGAAACTGAGACAATGACCATACCTGACGATCGGTACGAAGAAGATGCCTCTATGGATAATTTTCTGGTTCATCGGTTAAAGAACAACTGCAGAGCAACAGCAAGCAAAACACTGCTGATGGCAAATGCGTTGACGCCAGGATCCTTGCATGCAATCCGTAAGGGATTCTCCTACTATGAATCTGGAGGATTAATGGCAAGTACTTGACACTGATTTTTCGATGGCCTTGAAACCATTCCTCCAACTTCGGTTGAACCAGAGGAATTTTCAGCAGTTGGCACATTGCCAACAAAATCCAATGCGGATTGGGAGATGAGTGGCTCAGTATACTTCTTCTTCATTGTTGGCATTACATCCCACACTGGGACAGAGCCGCCTCGCTGCTTAGTGTTCATTAGCACTTCACAGTTATTAACTGCGAGGTTTCTAAGCCAGGTTACCATTTTGCATTCGTATTCAAGAGCAGCACGATGATACTCTATACCCAGGGAAGTCAGACAATTTCCAATCTGAAAATTGCCTAGACCGGCACTGGGAATCAATACCACCCTCAGCATGGTCTTGTTTTGTAGCCGCGCTTTTACCGCACAGCTGGAGCGCACAATCATGCAACAGCTCAGTATACTATGTCTACTTAAGTTTCGCTTTGCCAAGCTCAAGCATTGAAGTTTGTCATCAAATGTTGTTTTCATCCAAAAGTCCAAATCAAAGTTTTCTTATAATACTTGATATTTTTCACAAAAACGGTATTCTACCGGTATTACCACAATTCCACAAATACCGAATACCGGTATTTGTAAAATAAAATACCGACCACCTAGTATACTAATTAGGGTGGTTCAAAAATCAATTTTGCTCCACATGCTCATCTGACTCTTTATCATGTTCTGAGTGTCCTCTGAAAATTTGAGCTCATTTGGATTAAAACTGATTTAGCACAAGCGATTTCAAGTTTCAAGCAAATTGGTATGGGGAAATTTATTTTTCAATACTGTAATGACGCTTCGCATTAAGCGCAGGTTAAAGAAAACCTACATAGCTAAAAAGGACTCACCGCTTTCACCCAACGAAAACCGCATGTTGATTAATCGCCCCAATAATTAGTAATCGATTTTAATACAGGTTGCGAATCTTTAGCCATGATCGTTAAACTTCTTTGAGGGCATCACTGAAACGTGCAGTGCAACATAGTAGCCTGAATTTGTGTGCTATCTTTCGCGCCACGAGCAGCAATGTTGCCTGTTGAGGTTATGCAATTAGCTCCAGAAAACCACAGTATAGATTAAATTCGATTACTAATTATGGAAACGATTAATTAAGATGCGGTTTCACTGAGTGAAAGCTGTTGGTATTCCTTTCAGCTATGGGTTTTAACTGCTTAATGAGATCGTTATTAAGTATAATGAAAAATAATTTCCCATATAACATTCAAACTTGATACGGCTTGCTATCAGTTTAATCAAATGAGCTCAAATTCAGAGGAACTTGAACATGATAAAGATCAGATGAGCACGTACAAAATCATTTTGAACCACCTACTTGATGTAGCATACCGCGAGAGACTTTTTCTAGCTGGCATGATGAATAACTGATTTCGGAGGCAATATCTCTGATAACTTACTTGATACTTGATGGGCTGCAGCTCTTCGATGAACCTACGCCGAATGGAGTATCCTTCTCCACTGGACTCGATCCTGGGCCAATCGCTTCCAGTCGCCCTGAACATTGAGCGCCCTCAGGTCCTCTTCAACTGCAAAAGACATCGTGTACGCGCCTTCCACGAAGCCGCCTCTTCCGGTTCTCTACTAAATATTATCTTCCTTGACGTTCTTCCGAGCATACGAACGTGACCAGCCCACCGTAGTTCTGTCGTGTTGTATAAGCAATAATATCCAGCCCTTTATACACCTGGTACAATTCGTGATTCATGCGGCGCCGCTAGATACCGTTCTCCTGTTTACCAGTATTGTCCGCAGCACCTTACGCTCAAACACTCCAGCTCTGATGTCAACCTCCTTTAACGTCTATGTTTCATGGCCGTATAAAGCCACCGGAAGAATCAGAGTAGTATACAGCGCGAGTTTTGTTTTCGTTTGCAGACTACGGGACTTGAGCTGGTTACGAGTCGTGATAAGCCCTATTGCAGCTGCAATACGCCTTTTCACCCTCGGTCACTATGTTCCAAGATACGCAAATTCCTACCACTTCAAACTTTTCACCATCCACCATTTCGCTACCACTGGTTTTGCTGGTATGATCGTGAGCCCAATCCTTGCTGTCTCCCTCTTAAAAGGCAAAGCCTCTTCCACGGCACGGCGATCAATCGATATTATCGATATCGTCCCCAAATCCCAGGAGCATACGATTTTGTGATAATGTGCCGCTTCGCACACCAGCTCTAATCGCTCCCTCGGCGCTATATTGAACAGTAGATTCGAGGTGCATCACCTGCTTTAATCCATCTAAGGTAACAAATGACGTCGATCTTTCATCAACACTTCTTCACTTCGACGATCCGTCCAACGTTATACGAATCAGCCGTATCAGTTTCGCCAGAAAACCATGATCTAGCATAATTTGCCATAATTCATTCTTGTTTCACTGAATCGTACGCCGCCATAAAATAATACAGATGATGTGTCTGGAATTTTACTCCGAATTTATCAATGATTAGTCTCAGGGATAAACATTTCATCCGTCGTTGATCGCCCTCACGAAAACCTGCTTGATATTCGCCGACGAGGACTCTTCAAGCGGTCTCAATCTGTTAGAACAGAATACGGGACATATTGTGTACACCAAGGGTTATTCTTTAAGGAGGGTTATTCCTCGGTAATTGGCGCACTCAGTCTGTGCTCTTTCTTAAGAGCGAGCAAATGAGGCCGTCCAACAACATTATTCAACAGGCAGAACAACATTATTTATGAAAACAGTAATGGAATTTGCAGCAGGATTGATTTTGGGTCAAAATTCAAAAAATGTCACTAGGAGGTCCAAAATCTATAGGGGGTCTAAATCAGGTTGTTACCAAATCAGGTTAATTCCTGTGGAAATCAGTTGAAATTCTTTCAGGAATTTATTGGTGACTTCTTGCGGAAAAATACTCTTGAAATCTGACGATAAATGCAAGGAAATTTTTAAGGACGTATACAGAAATTTCATGATCATTACTACAGGAATTTCTGAGAATCATAACGTGAATTCTTGCGAAATTTCTCTGGGATTCTCTGAAAATTCTTCCGCAAATAAATTCTGAATTTCCTACATGAATCTATGGAAATGCTTTGGAAGTTTCTACATTCTTTGGTGAATTCCTGAGATCCCTTCCAGAACTCTTTCGTAAACTCAAGGCGCATTCTTGTGCATTTCTTTACGGTAATTCGTATGGTCAGACTTCAAGAATTTTTCGATAGTTCCTTCAAAATTCCTTTATAATTTTTGGATTTGAATCTAGAAATTCTCTTAGGCTGTAAATTTATGTATTGAGAATTCTTTCTTGTGAAAATTCCTTAGGGTGATTTCGATTTTTCGGTGAATATTCCAACAGGTTCATCGAAAGGGAATAATCAATCAGAAAGTAGACATATTTTGGAATTACGACAAATATCTCGGCGAGCCTCTCCTCATAAAGTCATAACATTTGTTCAATGAATGCTCAAGAGTGTAATCAAGCATACAACAATGGCTAAATATCCAAAAATAATGTGAACAATTGACTTCAAACAAGTAGAATTCTCAACAACATTTGCAAACGAAAAAAAGCCCATCTAGATAGACATAATCTAATTTGCAAATATACGTCCTTAGATCTAGCATTTATTTGTTAAATATTCGCCTAAAACTAAATCCGCGCAATCCTAAAATCGTTATCCGCCCCATCCGCGAAATCGCGAAATCCGCGTAGTCGTAAAATCCGAAAATGGGCCACCATTTGGGACAGTTTTGGAGAAAAGTGTTGTAATATGGAAGAACTCAGTTTTTTTACGCGGTTGGAATTCATTAATTTCTCAGTTAACCTGAACTTTACAGCTTTTCAAATACCCTGAATTTTCTTTGATTTTTTGTGAATGTTTTGGTGGGGTTAACTCATTTGCTTCATTCACGCTGAAGGTCTTAAACGCCAAAACCAAACGTAAAAAAACCTGGTGTAATGAGACTCATTTCCTCTATATATGTACATCAAATGAATTCTTTCGGTCTGACCCTTATGAACTCGAAACTCACTGAACGATCGACGTGAAAAATTCGTATGCAGGTTCTAGGGAGCCGAGAAAGGTTCTCAAGATGGTTCGACCCCTCCTCCTTTGGAAGGGGGGCTCCCATTGAAATGAAATGTCTGTTTCACTCGAGAACTAATCTTGGGGTGCTTCTCTTTGATTTATTTAGAAGGTCGGATTCTATGGTTTGGAATGTTCACTTAAGACGCCTTTCTACAGATAACTGAATAACCACTAAGCCCGGCGAAGTTACCCTGCAGGAACAATGTGCACAATGTAATTTAAGTGTTTCACTGTTTTGTTTGAAATTTCATATAAGAGAAATATTAATAACAAATATGTAGAAGAGTCTATCAGATTGCCATCATGATAAAGTAACCTTCAATTATTTTTTCACAATATTTACTAAGATAAAAGGGTAATCTGATTGGGCTATAAACTTATCACTGGTTATCAGAGATAAACGAATGAAATTGTTTAAGAATGAAAAAAAAATCGACCGTTTTTAATTGCTATACAAACAAGCTCATTTTTTTGGCCTTTTTTCTTTGCCCTTCCAGCTAACCAGCGTCGAAGTGATGGAGGCCTTCATCGAGCGCTGCAGGAGATAAACCGCTGCTAAACTGCGTCGTTGATCAATGCTACTCCACAGCGCTAAAGAAGCTGCCATGGCAGACAAACTGATCGCCTCGGGAACACTCACCGAGGAACAACTGGCCACCGAAGCCCTTCTCGGTGTCCCGATCTCAACCAAGACTGCATCCGCGTGAAAGGTGCGTTAGGTTTTCTGTAGTTGAGATCGAGCATTAATTAAAATAGGATGATGTTTAACTTTTTACCACAATTTTAGATATGCTTCACAGGCCGGTATATGGAAGCAGCGCAACATTCGCGGGGAGAAGGATTCACGGGCCATGGAGCTTATGAGGAAAGCCGGTGCCATTCCGTTTGCGCTGACTAATGTTTCAGTGCGCATGTGGTGAGTACAGAAGATAGTGCCACATCTGCTACTACTGGGACGTAAAAACGACGAGTGGTAAACAACTCGTTCGTAGTAGAATGGAAGAACGTTAATGATGCTTAACTACTGGGTTTGTTTGGTTGTTTATTTTACGCAGCATTTCATCAATCTAGTTGATTCGATTGAAGAACTGCATTTCAATAAACATTTAGGATGGGATTATATGCACTCAACCCAGTATGATTCAAAAACCTATAATCATCACTACCACTGGTGATGTCTTTCTCGCACATTATTAAAAAATGAGAAAAACACACAGATATAAAACGTACTTTTTAAAGAAAACGCGGAGACCCTTGCGTTATATTCAATCGACTCAGCTCGGCGAATTGATGTCTGTGCGTTTTTCACTCCAGGCACTTACCCTGAACCAATTTGCTTACAAAGAGTTGCATTCGACGAGGATCCCATTGTTTCCTGAAATAGTCCAATCGAACTGTAAGGCGGTGTTGGTAATCCTTAAATTCTCATTCATGGGCGATTCAAATCAATCGCAAGTCAAATTCCATCAGACGCATGGCCAAGAGAATCAGTCATGTTTGAATCTTGATTTGCATCATTGCATAATTTTTACGTGTTCTTAATTGTTGAATGCATTGAATTAAGAAGAAGAAGCAAAAAGATGATAATCGAAATCTCACCGAAATCATACGAAGAAGTTTTTAAAACTTTCCCAAAATTCTAAACAATTTTTAAAACGTAAGCAGTACGGGGTTGAATTTTCTTGTACTGTATAATACTACAATTCAAAATTTTATTTGTGATATTACACTTAATACACAGTATAAGAAAAGTCAACCCCGTATTGTTTACCGTTTTAATTAAGCTTTAAAACAAGGAAGAAGATTTTCAATTTATTATCTTCTTTCTTCTTCTTCTGTCACAACATCAAAGCGCCAATCAGCGCTGTCCGAGTGAAGGAACCATAAAGTGAGTTGTCTCACGGTTCCGTTTACACCTCGGAGATTCAGTTGACTATCCGCCAGAGAAATCGTTGTGGATGTCCATCTTTGGGTGGATCGAATTTGATGAAGCATTTCTTTCAAATCCGCACACAGAGCTATCCGCTTTTACGAAAACCGAAAGAACATTTCTTCAGCAGATCCTTGAGCTGCTGCATCAAAGGATGCAATTTCGGGACTTCTTTGGATTTATGACCACCCAAAAGTAAGTACCATGTGCATCGTGAATCCCAAGCTCTTTATTTGTTGCTTTGTGGATGTACCTCTTTGGCACGCTTTTCTGCAAGCTGTTTCCTTAAACACTATCTCCAATGACTGTATCCTCCGCTATCCGGGACTCAAAACAATCGTACTTCCACAGAAGCCCGGTCTCGAAACGCTGATCAATCCGTTTGGTAGTTTCCTCAGGATGCAATTCGTGTAGACCCTTGGAACTCTCCTGGTACTCACAGATATGGAAACGTGAACTCTGTTCACAGGACTGTCTATTGACTAGGTTCTGTATCCATCCCATCATTGCATTCTCATAATCATCCACCGGAAGGCCTTTCAAGTATGGAAACCTCGGCTAGCTCTGTCTGTAAAGAGTTGCTTCGGCAAGACTAGCTTACTTACCGTTCGTACATCGGTCAAAGAATGCTTGGCCGAGCTCGCGTGTCACATAACTTTCACCATAACACGTTGAAATTCGCCTCGGTTCTTTCACATTTTCTGTCCACTGATGGTACACTGGTTGAGTTTCCACCGACCACTTCTTCAACGATCAGCTCTTCTCTGACCAGGAATGCATACACAGAAATCGAACTAAGTCACCAGAAGTCACCAGAAGAAGGCGAAGAAAATGTTCCTCACCAACAAATAGTGGTTGGTAGAAAGTTTAAAGTCGCTCGGCTTTGGTTCCTTTTCCTTGCAGTTTTCACTTTTGCACATCATTAATACTCTCCTTGGTCGGTTTTTCTCTACCTGCTTATCATCATTTTGTCCCGGTTGGTATCACTAGGCTGTTGGTTGTACCACTTGAATGACGTTGTTGACATCCCTCAATGTCCACTGGAATCTCGCACGGTCTTCTCACGCTCCAATGCATAGGCGACACAGGTTCAATTGTTGTATCATCCTCCGCTCATCAACATATTTTTCAACAGCTTTAATCAGCCGTACAGCGTCTCCAAGGTAGTAAGCACATGTGGAACATTCGTTGGTAAGAAGTAAGAGATCGAGGGCATACCCTTCCGGCATCACTGTAACTTGCTAGCTCGCCGCAGTAAGTTGGCGTATGAGCTTATGCAGGCTGAAAGCGTGAGTGAAGCGGAAGAGCATTGATCTAATTCAATCATAGCATCCAATGCCAGGTGAGTGAACAGCCTTGCTGATGGATACCAGACAACGATTATGAGCGATCGTTGCTGCGTAAACAACGAGCGACAGGTTCCTAAGCCAAACTTGGTATGGTATCGGGAAGCTACGACTGGAGCATTTGTATTACGTTTGCTTTACTAGAATAAACCAAAACACATCAGACGTTCTACTTTATTCACTCTGCTTTCAAGTTGCTGGGATGGAGGAGAGAAAGTATCGAAGCCTCCATGCAGTGTCCGAGTTCCATTCTCATAGCAGTCTTAATTTTCCTTGTCTGAAAAGATTTTTCAACACCGTGTGGTAACAACACTCATTTTAGGCTACCAAGCGATTTGCCTCGCTCAGTTGTCTCCCATTGGTGAGCGTTGAAGATCTTTAAACATTGAATCAACGAACGCAAATTTCAACGATCTAGAAAGCATCAGCGATTAGACCACAGCAGAACATCACGTTGGCATGAATTAAGCTGATTTTTACTCATGATCTGATTTTTTCAATGCCTGCTCCGGACGTTTCGATGCGAGAGCTTTTTGGGCCTCGAGGTGATTCGTACGATCATTTGCTGCTATTATCATGTCACATTGCTTGTACCGGACAGAATGTTGCACAACATTCTCTTGTGACATATAGTGTTGTAGACACATGCCTCCATGGCAATGAATGTATTACCCGCAGTCGTTCGTATCATGTGACCAATATTGCCGCCATGTGAATGTATCGCTATCTATTATGATGGAGTGAAAATGAATGTTCTGAGCAGTCAAAAGCTATGTCTTATAGAAAAGTAAATTAATAATTAATTTGTTTCGTTAGACTGCATTGGCTGCACATTATTATGTAAATGGTTATGGCGGTGGGGTAAGAACAAAATAATTTATAATGAAACAATTTTCATAGGGAGGGTTCAAAGCCGGAGAATTCGCTTTCATTACGAATATCTTCATTTATATCCGAGTAAGATTTCTCAAAACAATAAATCGTCAAACGATATGAGACACTTTTATATATTTCTAAGCTATTTCTGCTCTGAAAAAGAACGTGTTTACAGACTTAAAATCATTTAAATAATTTAATATTTCAACTATTCGAGCCAGTTATTTTTTAACCTGTTTTGATTTTACTAATCTAAGTAAAAATTATATTTCT
The DNA here is from genome assembly GCF_024139115.2 of Armigeres subalbatus. Taxonomy (NCBI): domain Eukaryota; kingdom Metazoa; phylum Arthropoda; class Insecta; order Diptera; family Culicidae; genus Armigeres; species Armigeres subalbatus. Next base: position 236,867 of record NW_026942308.1, read on the forward strand.
AGATAGGGGAATGACGGCTTTGGCAGGTTTTGTTCTATTATTGGCAGGGGGGTTAGACTGATTATGCTCAAATTTGCAATATTGAAACAATGAAACAAAACTCTCAAAGCCGTCTTTTCCCCATATTAAAAAAACACTAAAAATCAATTAATAACAAAAAAAATAGGCTCGTACGTATAATTGTGTGATAAGTAATTTTATTTTCTAGGTTGAACCACATTTTTTATTTCAAAATTTGATTTTTATTGTTGAAAACCCAGGTTGGAAACTGGAAATATGACCCTCGAGGCAAAACGACTCATTGCCATTTCTAATACATTTCAGCAGTTTTTCCAGAGTATTTACAACAGCGCATGTAGTTCGGATCTCGAATTAGCGATCCAGTAGTAAACATTAATGAAAATGTTCCTGAACATAGCGGAATATGCCAAAAGTCGTTTTGCACCGGGGTACATATTACTGATTACCCCTAATGCCACTAGCGGTGATGATGCCTTTGTCCAAACAATCGATGTATTCAACTATTTGCCTACCAAGGCGTTTACCGATGCTTGCTTTATACATAGATAAATGATTGAACGTTTGATGATCAAAGTTACCCAAATTGAAAAGAGTCAACTCCATAAAAAAATTTAAAACCAGTTTAAAATTATCAAATCAAGAACAATTGCCTAATACGTTAAATGTACATGTAGCAGTACTCGTTTTAAAAATATGAGAAAAGCCATACGGAGAATATGTCAAAACAATTAAAAATTATCAATTTTCCCGGATCACGCACTATAGATCGTGTAACGGAATGATTGATAGACATAATTCGTAACCTGATTGCAGTTCAGTTCATTGCACATATACTGAAGTCGTAGTCAACGCTAGATGTTAGCAGAATTTTAATGTGAGAACGAACGTCGTCAGCACAAAACATACTTCTTGAAAAATATCAGCATAACACAGGACACATGTTATGGTCTATTGCGATTTTTTTCAAATGGTCCTAATTGATTTTGAAAAAGACGCACGCCGAAAAAAGCTAATAAATCAATATCGATAATCCGTGAACGTAATTTTAAAATAAACTTAGAAACGTTCAACGAAATCGATTTCTAGTGGTTTTACTGCGTGAAAGAAAAAACATTTTTATAAATTTGCGTAAACCGTTCATCTTTCTTAAATCTTTCACTTGCTGTATATGCAAATCATTTTTCATAATATTAGAATTATTGTTCTATTTCGATTGGCGGAAAATAGGAAATTAACTATAAATCCCAAAATCCGCAAAAGAAACCACAAAAAGCAGGTTCAGCTATTAACTGTGGTATTTTTCAAATATTTAGCTCCATTGGTGCATTCATCACCTTCAAAAATATATTCCATTAGTTTCATTTGTGACACATACTATGTCGATAGAAAATGTCAGTAGCTCATGACTTTTTTTCTGCATGCTACAATAATTTGTGTTACATGACCATCACACATAAACACGTGACCATCAACAGATTTACAGTTCAAGACAGTACATTTTAATCCACTGGCCTCAGGTTTCCGAGTTCTAATCTAGCCTTCCATGCCCTCACTGTTGGACCCTATTAGCAATACGTAACTTCTAG
>NW_026942308.1:238498-264114 GCF_024139115.2 Armigeres subalbatus
CTGATTGTACTTCGTTCCGGTTACGTATTGACAAAGTGAGGATTAGGATAGAACCTGGAGGAGGACGTCAGCTCCGGACAGACCTCGCTGGTTGTGTGTGAGAAAGAAGCGTATGCGGTCAGAAAGCTGGCGATTGGCGGCCCATGAATGAGCAACCTGGGATATGATGATACATCTGGATATGCCACGATCTACAGGGTATACGACCATCATATGTAGATATTGTCAAATTGCATGAATAACCTAAATTGGATCCAGTAATGCCCGGTATAAACTGGCAGGTGAGTGAGTGTCACTAATTGTGGAGAACGAGCATCTTCTTTTCCAAGAATGTCACATGCAGGTCCATTTACTTAACATTGAAAATTGCACGGAAACTTTCCACTTAAAAAAAGCTGCTGATGAAAACTTGTTTCAATGCTATGCCAAACAACCAATCTATGAAGAGTAATCCACGCCATCTTCCTCAGAATTTAAAAAGTAATCGTCTTTACCCCGACAACACACCCTCTCGGATGTCGATCTTCCCGTCCTGATTATCGTCGTATGCTTCCATGAAGCGGATTTGAGCTCGACCAACATCTCGTCCGTCAGTGACTGCATTTGGTCGAGCGCCGACAACTACACGGATGAAAAGTTGGAAGAGACAACGAATTAGTCGGTTCTCGGAATGGATGGTAGGAAATATTGTAGCTTTTCTTCAATGTAGCCGGCGAATAATTTGGTGAAAAAAAATGAAAATGGTGGCTATGTCGGATGCGAAAGTTATAAACGAATACGGCGAATTGCGATAAAATGAAGTTATTATTGGCTCAACGAATAACTTTTGACGACAGAAGCGGTACGAGTGCTGAGAATATCAATTTCGAAATAATAAAAAGTTTGTTTCATGGTGCGATTTACTACTTTATGTGTTGATGATGTGGGATTGGCATACCATTGGAAGTATGTAAATAGCGTTTGCCAAAATATCGAGCAACAACTTTTTGTTGTGTTTATGCGAATAAGGAGAAAATCATTTTTGAAAGCACCCCCTACATTTTTTTCATTCCCGACTAGTTAAATTCCAACCAAATGATATTTTTGTGCATCACCAGAAACCTACAAATACTAAACATATGATTGCAAAATATGATGAAAGTCAAGAAATGCGGTTGAGTGGAGCCGAGTAATGAAACCAAGGTAATTTTTGAATACTTTATGGCTTTTATAAAGTGTTATGATCCATCGTTTTAGTTATATGAGTGATTAATGCTAACTATCATCGATACTGAGGTATTTGATTCTACCAGTTACATTCTACCAACAAGTTCATTTTTCAATGCTATTGCTTTTATACTAACCGCTGCCTGAAGGATGTAGAATATGGTAAATGAAGTATGGGTACAGTGGTGATAAAATACAATCATAACCCAGACGCGCAAAATGGTCGAACCGAGAATGAAAAGAAAAAAATCAATAAAAGAGCAAAACAATCCGATTAATAAAACCCTCACGTCCCATAAAAACGAAATTTTGCGACTACATATTGGTTTTCTGTAAGCTTCAGAATTGTTTGCCCTTCGAGATGGATCCGTGCTTGGTGGTGGATGAGCCAGCACAACAGCAAACAACCAAGATGATGATTGTACGTTTCCCGGTGAGCATTCCACCCTTTAATCCAGCTCTTTAGTTCTGTACTTACTATCTACCAGACCAAATTCTTACCTCAGGTCCCAGATCGGTCGCATTTGCACTGGAAACGAACTCTTTGAGGAACCCATCGAGCTCGGTGCCTTCGATGTAGCCGTTTCCTGTTGATGTGCAAGAGAAAACGATTCGGATGAATATGGTTTAGATTTCATGATTTTACGATAATATTGTCGTACCAAGGAAATACGAGACGAGCAAGACGAAGATCATAGCATCGAATGGTCATTGTTGAAACTTTCGACATGTTTGTTGGAGATATTGTTGCTCCAAGCGAAATCATTGGCAATAACGTTCAATTTGTCCTTATCTCCGCTAGATGATGGAAACGTTGTAAACTTCAATCCCACAATCACACTTTCGTGCGGAACTGTTTCCATTGCATAAACCGCCAATCCACTCAATTCATTGTCACGTTTCGGTGGTTGAAGGAAGAAAAGCGTGTTTTGGAAGTCCAATGTCTGAAGCTCAGATGGACCATCTACAGTGCACAGCATGTGTTTTAAAAATTGCTAATAAAGTGTTGTAGACGCATGTTAACCATGAACAGGTATTCCTCAAAGTAAAATAAGGTTCTATAAGGTTCTCATTATCTAAAAATATTGAATTTGTATCGCATTCACCAGCCTGAATCGGGCTGTAAATTCACTATCAACAAGTAAAGTTTGTTTCCAACTATTTGCTGGGGTTGGTTAGCCCAAAAGGATGAAAAAAATAACATAATTTGAATACATATGTGTATTTGTGGAAATAGAAATAGCTCTTACTAAATGTTACGCGGATTTTTTCGGAATGGCATTGACAGGCCTCTCGCTCGATCCGAATTACACTGACAGTAACTTTGGAATAGACCAATCAATAAGCAAAAACTGCCGCTATGAAATGATCAGATCGAGCCACCGTAGACATGTTCTGTCCAACACACATGAATAGAAATATGCGTATACAGTGGCGCCTTTATTTTGATGCGGTGAGTGCAAAATGAGTTACCTTATCCATTCCAATGGTCTGATCAATCAAGGTAACTCATTTTGCACTCACCGCATTCAAAACAACGGTGGCACTGTATACGCTTAATTCTATTCGTGTTGTTTTGACAGAACATGTCTACGGTGGCTCGATCTGTTCGTTTCATAGGGAAGGAGCAGAACACCAGCTGTCATCGACAGAAAAAGTAGAATCATTGAAATTTCACACGGTGTGGTATAGGAAATGAAGTATATTTTTGTTATAAAACAAAAATTAAGGACGTTCTTGGTTTACGGGGTTAGAATTTTAAAAGCACACAAAATAGACATGATATCTCGATTTTTATATTTTTTTCGGATAAGCAGTTAATGCTTAGGATTGTTGAATTTCTAACCCAACAAACTAAAAATTGTTTGACTAAAAAAAATCTATAACGTTCTGGAGACATTTTATTTCTCATTTTCTATATCATGCCATGTCGAATTTCCATGGTTCTACTTTACTCTAAACTTTTCCAGGTGGCAGCACTGATGAAGGAACCTCCCCCATAGCGGCAGTTTTTGCTTATTGATTGATCCATTGGAACATTTTCTGTATTTGTTTATAGTGTCTTTAGTGCAATTGTTTGTTGTATATTTTTGACACTTAACACCAGTATAGAGCTTACTAACGTTTAATCACCTTCTCTTTTGAGCAAGTGAAAAGTGAAAAGAAAAGGAAGCTATGTACACATTTTTAAAGATCGGTCAAAATTGAAAAAAAAATCGAGTGGAAAAGAAAATAAATATCGTCGGATCACGGGAAAACGTTCGCAGTTGCGGTCGCGAAAAAAATGTCATCGTTTCGATATTATGGTCCAGATCCAGAAGTGTAAGGAAATCAAAAAAAAAAAGAATTTCCGTTTCAAGCTAGTTTTGGTTAGGGTTGTGGATTTTGTACATCTGACCGGCCTTAACCTGACACCGAGGAACCTGAAGCTGTAACTTCCAAAAATGCATAGGAAGACTATACTTTTCGTCCTGAATGTGCCACTGGATTTCACGGAGGAAGAAATCAATACGGAGAATAAAGAGGAGAAACAAAGCGGGTGACTTGGAAAAAGCAAAAAAAAATTGAAGGAAATGGTAGAAGGGAAATATGTGCCCAAATCGGAAAAGATTTTTACGGTGAACTTCCGAGCTGGTAAAACAGTGTGTATTCTGCTGGAGATTTGGACACACAACAGACGGGTGCAGACAAGCAGACGGGTGCAATGGACCAACTGCCAGCAAGGTCACGAAGCCAACAACAGGAGCTATCCGGAACGGGAAAGGAGAATGAATATCATCCGAAAAATGTAGCAAGAACAAGTGCCCAACGCCGAAGGGGGGTGGTAAACTCCCCAAGCAGAGGAGCAGTGCCCAAACCGTCAAGAGCCAAATAACAGATGGGGAGTAGACAGAAAATGAGGGACACAACGGAACTCCTGCGGAGAGGATCCACTCGGTCGGAGGGATAGCTGCTTGGTTGCGGTCAGGTAGCGATTAAAATGCTTTCAGGGTAACAGAGTCCGAGCGGCTCATCGCACAATTGAGAAGGGACATCATGCACTTTTGCTGTGGAAACGAATGGAGGACTGCAATTAAGGCATTGCAGAGAAAAAAAAACTGGAGGCGAGGTTATAGCTAGACCGATCAGAGGTTAAGCTGACAAACTACTCATCGAAGTTGGCATGGAGCTCGAAAAAATACTAGAAGGAAAAATTCAAATATTACGACAACGGACATCCTGAATAACTCGTCGAATAACAGTATTATGGGCTTTAAGACCCTGAGCTTAATATACAAAGTATAAGACAACCAGAAAAACGAGAAAAGATCCATGGTGGCAATTTTTCAGGAGATACCTTCAGATACCTTCAACGCTCTTTTCCAAAAGGCGAACAGAAGTTTTTGGAGGAGTAGGAATACTACTGGCAGACTCATTTGAAGGGAAAGAAATTAATCTTCCTCACTTTTCTTCCTGTTTTCGAACAATTAGAAGTCGTAGGAATCACAATAGTGAGAGGCTTCGATCTAGTAAACATCTTTTTGGTGTTTTTGCCTCCGCCAAGGACGGCAAACAGTGCTCTTTGGGATGAACTGTAAAAATTTGTCTTTGACGACCTGGATGGCGAGTCAGTCGTAGGGGCTGATATCAACGCACACCATGTGACTTGGAGTCCGGACTATCAAAGGACCAGGAAGAAGAATTCGGAAGTGTCCACATGAGCATTGTTTTGGAAATCAGCTGCAACATTCAAATAGTAGATAATGACTATAACCAGACTATAACTATAACAAAGATCGACATAATCAAGGAGTTGAACCAAATGAGACCACAGTACATTTACTTGCCGAAAGTGTTTTGTGGACAAAAGTGAAAAGAAAGTGAAAGTGTTTTGAAGACAAATTTCGTGAAATCGTCCTACCATCTACGGAGAAAATTTTAGAAGGATACGAAATGACAATCAAGAGCGAAGAAGTTTTGTTCGTTCTGCAAGATAGGAAGAAGCACTCGGCGCCTGGCATAAATCGAATATTGTACGTGTTGAAGCAACTAAATTCGTGAATGAAAGAAAAAAATGCTAAATGCTAAGTGTTCGTCACAAAAGAGATTCCGAAAGAATTGAGGTAAACCGAAATTAGGCCTATACCGAAGAAAGCGTGGTCAACGGAACTACCATACACCATGAGACCAATAGCTTTAATCAACGTGGAGATCAAGCTGATCAACTCCGTAGTCAAAAACAGATTGACGGAAAACACAACTTTGAAGAATATGATCCCGGAACTATCTTTTAGTTTACGGAAACATGTTTCGATGACAACGTGCATAAACTACGTGGTGCAAAAGGCAAAGGAGGAACACAAAGAAGTTTTTGTGGTGTTTCTGGACGTGAGTATGGCGTACGATTCAGTGAACACACCCTAGTCTTGGACAGCATGGCTAGGCTAGGAGTGCCGGAGAAACTTATCAGCTGGCTCCATGAATATCTTCGTCACCGGAGAATTCTTCTGCAAACTAAAGAAAGAACTGTAGAATGCTGTAGAAGTGTCGGAAGGGCTTCCACAGGGCTGTCCACTTTTGCCCGTTCTTTTTAATCTGTACACGGCGAGTATACACACGCTATCGGACAGCGATTGCGAGCTTGTACAATTTGCTGATGATTTCGCGATCATCATCAAAGCGAAGTCAGTCGAAGAAGTTGCAGAATTATGCGCGCAATTCCTGGGAAGGTTGTTTGATAAACTGCAGCAACTAAACCTGAAAGTAAACAACTAGAAATCAGCAATCATTCCCTTTACATGGAAAAGAACCGACATGCGGAAGGTGAAGGTCCGTGGAGAACAAATCGAACTAGCCAACACGCATCCTTATCTTGGCTATGTGCTAGACAGAGGGCTATCACACAGGAACCTCATCGAAAGCGTAAAGGAGAAGGCAGCAACTAAATTAGGTATTTTGAAAATGCTATCACGTAGGAAGGAATATGATGCAACGGTCCTCGGAAATGGTGCTAAAACGCACATGAACAAAGTTCAATTACTACAAAATGCGTACATACGGAAACCAATAAACTATCTCAACAGTACACAAGTTTATGTGATGATAGCTGAAGCAGACCAAATACCGATGAAACTGCGGGCCGAAAGCCTCACAAAAACAGAATTTGTAAGGTGTCTGTGGTTTAAATCACCGCTGATGAAATTCATAGGAGAAACACTGGGCAAGGAAATAGGCAACGAATCGTACCTCACGGAAATCGCTGACAAACATGCGGAATTGCTGTTCCAGGTGCATCGGTCGGACAAGAAATTGCACTTCCTAACAAGGAGGAGGTATTTCTAAAAGATGGAGTTCAACAGATTTGTCAAGACCACACTGATCAAAACCATGCTTAGGAAGAAAACACCCCGGCAATCGTGAGGCAAGCGCTGTTTAAGGAAGCATGTCAAACACGGTACAAAGAGCATAATATTTTTTTTACGGATGCCTCAAAGACTAGCACAGGAACCGTTTTTGCAGTATTTGATAAAACGGACTCGACCAGTATGACCGAAAGCATCAACGCAAACTTTTCAATCACGAATGCAGAGTTGCTGGGTATCCTAAGGTAGCAGACCAGATTACAGTTCAAAAAACCAAAGATAAGCAGACATTCTGCCAAGGAATAACACTGGGATATGCGCTAAACCTGAGCAATAATGAAATATGGGTAGATTGGAACCGCAAGTACAAAAACCTATTGACCGAGAGAGGAAAATGGCATTACCAGCTAATGGAACAAACAGAAAAAAAATATTTGGTGCAAAGAACTACAGCTACACGGAAGAAGTCAGAATAATAAACATAATAAGAAGTGGACATTGTCCACGAAAGAAACGGAGGCAGAATGGAAATGGGAAGCTGATGATCTATGCGATTGTTGTGAAGTCACTGAAGACCAGAAACACATACTGTATGACGTCCCCCGTTACAACAACAGCAGAAACCTGTACCCAGGTTAAGAGTACTTGAAGCTCTTAGAAGAAACACTTAAAGAAGAAAATGAGGACGAAATGAAACGAAGAGATAAATTTCAAAAAGAAACCACCTGCACATCTGAAAACGTTAACCAACAGAAGCACATCTCACACGTGGAAAACGGAACATTAACGATAGGACAGAAGGATTATCCAACACATGCAAGTGGCAAGATGGTGGTCTTAGCCAGTCAGGAAGACAAATCCGAACTCGAAGGAAAAAAAATTGCTATTGTATCTTTTTCATCTTCTTTTCCTTCTTCATATTATGGCTATTCCGGCGGAAACAGCAGTAGCAGGACTAAAACAAGATGTGACAAAGATGGCAAACTTTGTTGTTTGGAAGCTTTTTTATGGCCGTCATTACATGAAAAAGCACCTTGTGTGGCATGCATAATGCAACCACCATGCTTAGGGAGTCAAAAAAGTTATATCCACGCGGAAAGATCTTATACTGGACCGAGAACCAAACTCGCCATTTCCGGATTGGCAATCCTTCGCCTTTACTTGCAAGGCCAAAGCCCTCCTACACGCAATGAAATGGAAAGGCGATGGTAACGGCAAGATTTGGCAGTTAGCCCATTTATTTTCTGTCACATATTGCGTTTACCTTCACCATTTTGTTCCATTGCCTTTGGGGCTTAACTGCCGTGGGGGAAAGTCTCTAAATTTGGAAATTTTACATGGCATGATAAAGATAATGAAAATAAAAATGCCTCAACAATCTAAAGCATTAACTGCTTATTTGAAAAAATATAAAAATTGACCGTCTAAGACGAGTTAAGTACTCTCCATTTAATTCCACCAATTATTTCGATATCTTTGCAGATACGCATTTCGACCACAACTGTGTGGTCGTCTTCAGTGTCTTGTACTTGACTCGACTAAATGGAGAGTACTTAACTCGTCTTAGACGGTTGAATACATTCCACTAAAAAGAGCTTAAAATATTTTTTCTGATGAAAATCGAGATATCATGCCTATTTTGTGTGCTTTTAAAATTCTAACCCCTTTTGGAAAAAAATCTTTAATTTTTGTTTTATAACATGAATACACTTTATTTCGTATACCAAACCGTGTGGAATTTCAATGATTCTACTTTTTCTCTCGATGACAGACGACGGCCATCTCTTCCCCTATTGAACCCCAACGGCATCGTATTTGCTGTCTACACGGAAACGCGAAACAACTCACTTTATGTTTCTTTCTTCTCAAATCCGTCCTTGCGTGAAAGAAGCTAATAGCAAGTAAAATGCGAAAAAATCCGGGGAGTACTGTTAAATGTTCACCCACTTTCACCCACCAACTCAAATTTATATTATTTTCACTCTCCCGAGACTATGAACAAAGAAAAAATTCTAATTTGAATACTTCCACAGAACAGCACACGTTGCGTTGGGTCGATGCAGCTCTCTTTGTTTGTAATATCATTCATGAGAGAGAGTGAAAAAACCACCTACTGTTGAGTTAAAAATTTGAACTTCGTATTTGAACACGTTCTTAGGTTCTTTATCTTCTCTGTGTAAGCATCTGAAATTCATCTTCTCCAGGGTAACTCAATGGTTGGTTGTCACGTAGCCTCGTTTATTAGTTGATCAGCCACTGCACTATGGGTAATCAGGTAATCGACTCTCCAGATTATTATCAAAATTTAAGTATCAGAACGAGACAGTTTTTAATTTAAAAAAAAACCTTTCAACTCTAAATAATGTCTGAAGACTCAGTTCATTGGCTTTTGAGGAGCGGATAACATGCGAAAAAATAGGTAGTAAAACAACCTATTAAAAACCGATAAAAAAGATTTTTTTTTCATGCAAAAGAAATGTTTTATAGTTTCAACTAGGTACTACCACAACGTCTTTCTTTGGACATCCCAGAATACACAAAATCCAGATGCTTATGACTCCAAATATGCGATTCTGATCACTTCTTCGAAAAAAAGGCATTAATTTATAAACATTAGAAATGGGTATTCTTATAATACACGGCAGACTGTGATGGCCTGGATAGCAATTTCATACGAATTCCGAAAGAGCATCAAGATCAGTAAGAGATACAGAGAGAGTAAATTACTCGGAAGATCCTGTAGGCTTAGTTTTGGATTCCGGGAGGCTTGTTGAAATCTCGTAAATAAAGCAAATATGAAAAAGTAGATTGAAGCAACAGTGAAAAAAGAAATGTCAAAGGATGAAAAAACAAATAAACACAACGAGAGAAAAAAGAAGGAAAAGGGACGCATAATGAAAAACGAAGGAAACAGCAAACTGGCGCAAGAATATGTAAGAAGGGAAAAGACGGATTATACATGTAAAGAAAAAAAAAGTTATGAAAGAAGAGGAAATGAAAAACCCTGATTAATCCACCTAGCAGTGTTGGTGCCTTTCTCGTGCAAAAATAGTAAAACAATATAACTGAGTATTTTTAGCGTGTTTTGGGCATAAAAAATAGTATTTTGGCCATAACTTCTGATCCCATAGTCCGATCTGTCCAATTTTCAATAGCAAACAATGGGACGTCGAATGAAACTTGTTACGATTGATTCGGACAATGCTAAGTTCCAAAAAGTGTGTCTACAAAATTTGTACACATACACACATACTCACACACATACAGACATTACCTCAGTTCGTCGAGCTGAGTGGATTAGTATATAACACTATGGGTCACCGGGCTTCCTATCAAAATTCATTTTTGGAGTGATCATAACAAAAAAAATGATACACAGGAAGCAAACAAGTAGAAAAAAGTAAAACCTTAAATGCTTTTTCTGAAAACTTTCGTGTTTATTTCAGTCCGTTCTGTACCGTTTCCCCATAACCGTCAAGTGGCCGGCAATCACGTATGATTTTCATTCATTTTCCGCTCCGAACGAACTGCAGTGGCAGCGGTTATTCACTCACCGCACACCCAGCATCATCATCGTCATCATCATCATCTTTATCGTGCAAAGGTTTGGCCGGTTGAACCAGAAGAAAATAACTCTCGGTAATGTGGAGAAAAATAGTATCAAACGGGGTGTGCAACCACCAGTAGCTGTGCCTGTGCTCAAAGCTCAAGGAGGTGGACTGAAATCATTCCCCGTTTCTGGGTGGCTCCACTGGGAGGGAGACATTTCAAACCGATCCGTCGGTTGGTAGAAAGGTCTCCCATAAATAAGAGAACCGCTAGACTGTGAACGAGGACCCAAGTTCCCATATTAGGTTTACTCCATCATCACGAGGTCGGGTTCAAGTCATATGTGAAACATGGAAAAAGATCTGGCAGTTGAAACCACAAATAATGCGGTTAGTGGGAGCCTCAATATACAGAGCCAGGAATTAGTTTGTGTGATCTTCAGGCGGTATCTTCTTTCAAAGCTGATTTCTGCGCTTGTAGAGGAAGTTTTGAATAAAAATTTTCTGGATGCAGCATCTTTTATTCAATGTTGCAAATCTTCTCTTGCTCATCATAATTGCATGGTACGGCTGAGAAGAAGCGAAGTTGAAACACAAAGTTTTATTTCCTATAGGGGAACATGAATTGAGAACATTTGATAATCTGAGGCCCGCACTCTTTATAGAGAAGACTTCGCTTCACTGGTAGACAACTTGTTCTCTACGGATTTCAAATATAAAGAAAATAAAGTTAAGTATGTTTGGGTCAAATTTAATTGGATATACAAGCTCAAGCTTATTCGGGAATGAGCTCTTATTTTTTAAGAAGGATTTTTAATGTGCATGCCTTTTTTTTTGATTTTAGGGTTACTGTATGATCAAAATTTGTATGAATTGCAAACATGAACATATATCTTGATGATCAATAGATCTTTTGATGCTTTTTTGTACTAGTTATTAGCTTGAGGTTCTTTGCTTAGAATACACAAAATCTGAAATCAGAAATGTCTTATTTTCCTCTTTAAACCTTTAATCGTCTGAAATTGATTAGAAAATGATTCCTTCCTGCGATTAAGCACAACAGACAGAATTCGAAAAGTGCTAGATTTTGCTTCGTCTTATTCTTCCCATCATCCCAAACCAAAGCAGCTGTCAAGTTAGACATAGACACTCACCATCCCCATCGTAGTGACTCCAAACGTCCATAAACTGATTGGCGGACAGTTTTTTCAGCTCCCGCGATTCCGGATCCCGGTACTGGCGCATGAAATTCTGAGCCTTTTCAATGTGTACCTTCTGCTGCTGCAGATCCATGGTGCGATGGGAGGGAGAGAGGACCGCTTCGAAGTCCGCCGATTACCTTAGGCGGTCGGGAGGGGTGACAGGAGCGGGGGCTTCCGGACGGGGGAAACCTGCAATAAAGAATGTGAAACCTGGTGGAAAGAAAAAAAAATCGTTAGATTGGCGGAAGCTGATTAGGAATTATTTATGCGAGGGGCAGTGATCCACGATAGGAAGATGTGGCGGTAGTCTTTCGAGTTCTCTTTCCGTACTAAATACAATGTAAATGACAGATTTCAAGTGATTTAGATCATCATTTTCAAACCTATCAACTTTGATTTATAGATGTTTTCTTTCATTTTAATTGTAAAATTGATTATGTTTGTTTTTGAACACAATTCAAAAAAGGTCTTGGACCATCCATAGTTTAGCAATTAAACCTGCAGGTACATGTTTCCATCAATTTAGATTTCACTTAGATATTACTTAGTTGCTGACAGTTTTGAATAACCATGCGCCTCCATGAAGTAAATTATTTAGTTTTGTGATTTTTATAACTAGCACAGGGTTTGATTTGAATTCAAAATGAAATTAATTTTCATTTATTCTTCCTTCCGAAATAAAATGAACATATGATCCTGATATTCACAACGGAATTGTCTGTAAAGCATCAAGATATTGAGGCTATTAATTGAACCGTGAAAGGAATTGTAGTCTTGAAACTCTTCAATTGTTTACATTCTCATGTGTCTGTTATTTAGAGTGAAGGATCACACATTGATATCACGTGCTTATTATCTGATTGTCCAATTTTACTAGCAATCAGCCAAACGACATAAGAAAAATATCAGAAAAATATGTGAGTAATCGTTTTCTTCCGTCCCTTAGGATATGTAGCATCTTTATGAGGAATAGTACAATGGCTATAACTCCTCATAATCATGCACAACAGCTCGTATCATAAGCGAAACAAAAAAAAAATATAGTCTTTTAACAGTTTATAAGCCTGAATGGACATATCGAATTTTTTACAACAATGCACAGTGGCAAAATTCGGGTTTCTAGCGCGTCCAGCCCAACCATGTCTTCACTGCGGACGGCTGCCCAAACTCTCCTTCTCTGCTTTTCAAGACGAGGCCAAGATGAGCGTGCGTCGTTTCAATCAGAATACGTGACTGCACACCTCGATAGGAATCCATCGGAAAATCTCGGAGGTGTGGATTCTCCTCGCAGAAATTGGTCATGTCCAACGTCTGTTGCGGTAGCTACAGTTCCTCCACCGTTCGCACATCGTTGAGATTGGACCGCTTGCTTCCCACCTCGTTTCCAGTGATTTGAAGATTGTAGGCTCGGGAATCCGATTCACAGCGTTCAGTTCCTCCGGTCCACCGCAAACATAGCGATCTTTCGACACCATCTAGCTGGAGCACATCAGCAAGGTCTTGATCGGGTAGGGTAAGCTCCGAACCCTCGTCTAAGAAGGCGTACGTGCGAACTAGATTAGTTTTCCCATACCGTACGACAGGGAGGTAACGAAATAGTGCTGAGCTAGTAGCCGATTGATGAGTGTTGCATCCGGATGGACTCGGGCAGAGTGGAGCAGACGGTCCACTCCCTTTTTCGACCACCACTGCGCCGTTCTGAGGCTTCTCCTTTGAATCGTTGTGCAGAAGCTCGTGATGCCGGAAGGCGCACCCATTTTTGCCCCATGGCTTGGCGTTGCAGTATCCTTTATGCGTATGAAGACAGGTACGACAGAACCCGAACTCCCTGATAACAGCCCAACGTGATTCTCGGGAGAATTCCCAAAAGCGCCTATACTCGTCGGCGGGTTCGCAGTTGCATTTACAGATTGGGCAACCCTGCTTCGCCGGATTTGGTTTTGAGGTCGAATCTTCCTTTGGCAAAGTTTTCTTATTCTCCTCGATAGACGGTGTCTCGGAATGGGCGCTGAGGTACGCATAACCGTTTTTGGAGTTACGAGCTTCGCTATAGGTAAGCTTTTCATCGACGACGGGAAGGTGACGACAATGACGGCTTCTGCTAAGGCGCAGATCCAGCTGCTGAAAGTCGCCAGGCTGGCTGTAGGCACCGTTTGAAGAAATACTATACCGAAAAAATACACCGTTAAAGAGAAATATCTGCCACTCTTCAAGATTCCCGGAAAACGTTGGTAGATCCCTGGGAACGGCTTGTCTGGCCGCCACTTGGGACCGAGAAAGCTGGAATTCGTCTCGAGACTCCTCGTGAAACGATCCGGGAAAGGCGTGGATTCCGCTTTGAAGGTTCGGCTGGTGATCTCCAGTAGAACAGGCCGGTGGAGCTAGAACTTGTCCATCGAAGGTAGTAGAATTAAATGGTGGTCTTATCGTTGAGTTGTACGGGTTGCCGACAAGATAGGAAGGTTGTTCTTAACGGAGGTGATCGGAGAATCTTGATTGCGATGGCTGCCTTGCAGTTACGGTTGCCTGATAAAATTGTTGGAATAGGGAATTGGATCGCAGACCGATTTCCACATTGCTAGTGAATCCGGTTTGGGCATATGATTCGAAACGAATACGTTGCTGTTCGAACCGCCCGTTAGTGTGAGTTGGCTCCGTGTCGTCAAGGGGACGGTGTAGGTCATCTTTGTGACAACCATCCGCTTCCGATTCAATTTGCTGTGCTTGACATGCTCTCTGTACCCATTCGCCAACTCGGTTCGAGGCTTCGCTGCAGCTCTTCAATCCTTTCTCACTTCTTCTTGAACCCTTCTCGCTCAATGCTTCTTCTAGCAGTCGTTACTTCTCTTTCAGGAACTTGCGATGCTTATCCGCTGCTTTCGCTTCGGCGATTTCACGCCGTTCTTCCTGCTGCTTCTGAAACTCTCTTTCCTTCTGTAGTCGCATAAGACCTAGCTTTGCACGTTTTATCGCTGACTTCTCCGATGACGAAATGGAGCACTCTGACAGTGCTTTGGCGGCGTCCACAACCGGATGGTCCACACACCGACTGTTTCCATTAGGAAACTCCCACTGCTGCTTCTACTGATCGGTCTTTGTTTGACCGGTCGCGGGTGTTGGCGCACTGTTGACGGAATTTTGATCTAGAGAGGCGGATTTTCGAACTCCATTTGCTGGAGGAATCACTAGATTCGTGCGCGTGCTTGTTACGATGTTACCAATTGGCTGGTTTCTCGTTGACCTGCGATCCCAATTGTCGTCATCCTGCTTGACGACGTTTTCCGAAGCCGCCTTAGTTCGCTGGACCCATGTCTCTGTAACGCAGTTAGTACAACTCTAGCTCTTGTCAGCGATGTCTCCGGATACACCCACTCAAAAGAAATAGAACCACCCGTTGCATTTGTCACACTGGACCATCTCCTTGGTATCCGCTCATCTGTACGTCTTGCACGAAAATCCCTCCACAGTTTAATCCACCACTACCACCTCTGCAATCTCACTAGCACTTTTTTCATTTTCATTTCTACATTTTTTGCTTGTGCTAAAAAATTTTAGATAATATTAAAATACGCTGTTGGGTGGCTATTGTGACTTAAGAACTTAAAAAATAAAAAAGTTATAACATATTTGATTTAACTGCTACTTGACACCGGGCAAATTGTGGCAGTCAATCTCATATGCATAACAAAGTAGAAGAAATGAACTTTAAATTAAAACCTGATCTGTAGAGTTGTAAGCGGATGTAAGGAATGTTTATCAAAAATCATTTCCAATTATCCAAAGTAGACACAAGGAGTTGACGAACCAATGCACCATGCGTCTCCATATGCTAGTATGGTTATCGTTATACATCGAACATGATAAAAACTTGTTGGCATAAAAAGCAATAAATCTTCAAAAGTAATGTAATTACGAACTTGGTGTCTTCGACAAAGTTTTTCAGGAGAACTTTTGCTACAACTCTCGCGAAGACGTATACCTTCTATGTTGTAAAAAAGAAAAAAAAATCATCCCTCTTTTAGGGATTGATTATAAGGCTGAATACCTCCAAAGACCCTCCTTAGCCGTTCGGTAAGAAGCGCGGCTACAAATCAAGACCACGCTGAGGGTGGCTGGGTTCGATTCCCGGTGCCAGTCTAGACAATTTTCTGATTGGAAATTGTCTCAACTTCCCTGGGCACAAAAGTATCATCGTGCTAGCCTCATGATAATACGAATGCAAAAATGGTAACCTGGCTTAGAAACCTCCCAGTTGATAACTGTGGAAGTGCTTAATGAACACTAAGCTGCGAGGCGGCTCTGTCCCAGTGTGGGGATGTAATGCCAATAAGAAGAATTTTAGACTTAGTTCGATAAATGCAATGGAGGTAACCACTTCCTTCGGTGTGGTCCTGTTCCATTATTTTCTATTGGAAATTAGCTAGATCAGACTATGGGCTCGAAATGATGGCCAAAATTCTACCTTTGTATGAGAATCGCCCGAAAAATGTATCATTTAACGGGGAATTCTATCTCATTGTTTCCTATCGAAAATTGTCCAAATGTTATGGGCTCGCAGTTTATGGTCAAAGAAAATATTTTCCTGAAACATTTTACAAAATATTTAAATTTTACATCCGATTAGCTTGCAACAAATTGTGCTTCCACGAAAAATTTAACAATGAGTACACTACACAGAAAACTAAGGATTTATACTGTTTGAAAGCCGTAGGTTTATTATTTGTAATTTTAAAAAAGTGTCCCATTTAATTCGCACAATACTAAATATTTTTCAACCATTTATTTCACTCCTAATTTACCCAATTATTGAAAATAAAAATGTAGATTCCGAACATTCGCTCTTCGTTGTCCGTTTCACAAGAACTTATAAAAATATATTAGAACACATTTAGAAATGTATCCTCAAACCGAACAAAAATTCACCTCGGTTTAAAAACTTCTAGCCGCACCTTGCTGCTAAAATGCCAGAAGCCTTTTTTAGTATGAAAATAATTCTTCATTGTTAATAGGAAAACTGTCTAATACGTTGACGCTATCATGTTATTTATAATTCTCTCGATTTCAAAAAGTGAAAAAAATATAGTTTTTAAGTGTTTGGAAAGAATTTGGATGAGTGAATATATCTTTTCAACCAAATAAAAATGATTATGAATAATACTATCTGGCATCATGTTGTCGTAGAACGTGCATATTTTTGTTTACGTCGCATTTTCTACCGTCCCGAGAAGGAATGAGAGTAAGATGTTGAGAGATTGAGTAAAATTTTGCTTAGGCCGGGAACTGGTGTGAAGTGTGCCGGAAATGCAATCGCTATGACTGAAATGAGTGCTGCACCTTGTTAATTTAAATCAAATAAAAGCTTTTTCAAACGATGTTTAGCAAGATTGCAGTATTGCACGGTCCACAAAATTCAGGAAAGTTGCTTCCTGTCATATATATCAATTAAATAATGTAGTTATATGCAGGTTAGGATGGGAATGGGGTAATAAAACCTAGATAGAGCAGATCTAGGATATGTTCTGATAGATTGAGACTGACGATAGACATTAGGGTGCCAATGAAAGTGACATATTCGAGTTTCAAAAAACGACATTGCTCACAAGTTTCATTGCCCCAAAATATGACCCTATGGTAGAAACTTGAGCTCAATCGGACATGATTTGAGGGTGCCTAGACTTTCATCAAAGTTTTGAAATTTATACCCATGATAATTTTCCCAGGACCAAAGGGAAAGTCGAAAATCGAATTTTTGTTTTGATGCCATTGACTTAAAAATGCATGCAACGCCGAGATCCGATGATATTAAAAAAAAATGAAAGAAAAACATTTTTTCTCTTAAGACAATTTTGGGACTTTTTCCATCGAATTTCAACACCGGACGATACGCAAACTTTTTCGCCCTATGCAAAATTAGAGCTAAATGGGACATGATTTAGGGATGCTCAAAATTAATCAAAACTTTTTTTTCTCACAAGGGGGAAATTTTTTATTGTTTTTTGATGCCAATGGACTCAAAATGCATGAAACTTTGAGAATTAATTAAAAAAAAAATCGAATGTTTTGGATCTTAACGTTTCATGCATTTTTAAGTCATTTGGCATCAAAAACGAAAAATCGGGTTTCGACTTTTCCTTTGGTCCCCCTTTGGGAAAATCTTTATGGGTAAAAATTTGGAAACATTGCTGAATTTTAGGCACCCCTAAAACATGTCCGATTGAGCTCAAATTTTTCATGGGGTCATATTTTGGTGTAATGAAACTTGTGAGCAATGTCGTTTTTTGAAATTCGATGACAATTTTTTTCCCACACATTTCATTCTAACAGACATTTTTCGGACAAACAAACGGCAGAACTATACACCATCACACCTTTCAATTACTTATTCTAGGAAAACGTCTACATCCAACAAAGAATCTTGATTGCTGATTCCGAACGAACAGCTACTTTCGAAGAAAGGATTAAATCCAAGATTGTCTCAATCCAGGAAGTGCCAACTTTTCAAGAAGCAATCATTTCCACCATTGCCTTACATCGGGCCGACGTCCGGGATTAAATTCACTACCTTATTCCAGGAAAAGGCCTACATCCGAAGGACGAATCACATCTACCACAGTCGTATTCTGGACAAACTTCTATTTACACTAAAGGAATCACCTTTTACTTTAAAAAAGGGATCAAATCCACCATTGCTTTATGGCGTGCAAACGCCTACTTTTAAAAAAGGTATCGAGGGAGGGGATTAGTTTAATGCGGAAGAAGGAATCACATCCACCATTGCCCTAATCCGGGCAAGGGCCTACTTTAAAAGCAGTGATCACATCCACCATGCATTAATCCAAGCAAGAGCCTAGTTTTAATGAAGGGATCACATCCACCATTCCCTTAATCCGGGTAAGCATCTACTATAAAAGAAAGGGTCACATGCACCATCGTCATATGCCAAGCACACGCTTTCATTTAAAAAAGAGATCATATCCACAATTGTCGTAATTCGAGCAAGTGAATACTACTTGTAAATAAATGATCACATAAATATTTTCTTAATTCGGGCGAGCGCCTACTATATATAAGAAATGGTCATATCCACCATCGCCTTATGCTGGACAAACGCCTTTTTTAAAGAAAAGTTCACATCCAGCATTACCTTAATCCGAGCAAGCGACTACTTTCAAAAAAGAGAGTGCATCTACTATTCCATTACCCAAGTAACATTTCAAGTTTTATTCCGCTCTGGGAATGGTTTTCAAGATCGAATTTCAAGAACTGACAATAAAACCCATTACTACAGGATTACCTTCTGATGACCACTATAAGAGTAAGATATGTCCAAATGGCCCTCTCTAGATTACCACTATAAACCTCTTATAAGAGTATATAAAAATCCGGCTCTGTCGTCATGATTTTCTACAAAATAGATGATAATGCGCTTGAAATCGATAAGTGACCACATTGGTAACGCCTGGAACCTATAAGGGCCGCCAGGGAACGCGTAGAAGGGGACATTTCCATTTTTACACCAACACATGTCATGCGGCGGCTCTTTCGTCGTGGTTTTCCTCCAAATAGGTGCCCTCAAAATCGATTATTGACATATTGTCCACCCTTAGAACCTATGGGGTGCCCCGGGAGCCCGTAGAAGAGTACATTTCCGTTTTAACACCAAAATATGCCGTGCGGTGGCTCTTTCTTTGTTATTTTCTACCAAAAAAATGTGCTTGGAGTTGATTAGTAATATTGTCTACTCTTGGAACCTTTGAGATGCCCTGCGAACCCGTAGGAGAGGACATTTTCATGGTTATATCAAATGTACTGTGCCGCTTGCCGAGTCAAATTAAAAAAAATAGTTTCTGGGCTACTGTGATAATTCCTTCGAACAGCTCTCCAAGGATTTTCTATTCCGCATCTCGATATTACCATTAGTCGATGGTCCCTTCAATATCGACTCATAGAAGTTTAAGGTTTTCACCGATCGCCGTGGACAATGATGTGAAAACGCAACATTTTGATATAAAAAAAAATCTCTCCTTCTGTGAGACTCCTGCGGGTACCTTGTAGGTTGTAGATATTAAGTTCAGAATGAATGACCTATTTGATAGAAAAAAAAACAAGATTAATCTACCTAGTGGTGATGGTGCCTTTATCGTTCGTTCAGAAGGGTTGAGAAATATATAAAAAAAGTCTAATATAAAAGTAATAGGTAGATAGCTCTTATTTTTCTTATTTGTTTATTTTCATTCTAAAATTTTGAGCATAAGTGCCAGAAAAGTGATTTTCCCATGCAGCTGCTGAAATTAGTATTTTGGCCATAACTTCGGAGCCCATAGTTCGATCTGGTCAATTTTCAATAAGAAAACAATAGGGTAAGATTTTCGTCGAATGCTATTTACTGCGAGCAATTCGGTAGAGGAAAAGTTCCTAAAAAGTGAGTGAGATTTTGTGTGCACAGACACTTTCAATGGATTCTTCACGGCACCGAAACTGGGCCGGGTACCTTGCGTGGACGCGGCGTGCACGCAGCTTGAAAACACGCTACGTGGGCATCAGCCCTAAGTAAGAGTAAGAGTAAGCACGGAAATGTCCTCTCCTATGAGCTCCACGGCGGTACTTCATAGGTTCCAAAATGGAAAATGTGGTCACTTATTCATTTCGGTATAAAAACGGAAATGTCACCATCTACGGTTTCCCCGTGGGCATCTCATTGGTTCCAAGAGTGGCTAATGTGATCACTTATCGATTTCAAGCGCATAATAATCTATTCTGTAGAAAATCATGACGAAAAAGCCGCCGGAAATGTCCTTTTCTACGGGTTCCCCAGGGGCACCTCATAGGTTCCAAGAGTGGTCAATGTGGTCAATTATCGATTTCGAGCTGAATAACTCATTGGTGGGAAAACACACCGAAAGAGTCGCCGCACGGCATATTTTGGTGCTAAAACGGAAATGTCCCCTCCTGCGGGTTCCCTGGGCGCCCCTGTTAGGTTCCAAGAGTGGCCAATGTGGTCACTTATCGATTTCACTGGCATAGGTTCCAAGAGTGGCCAATGTGGTCTATTATCGATTTCGAGCTCATAATCATCTAATTTGTGGAAAATCATGACGAAAGAGCTGTCGCACGACATATTTTGGTGTTAAAACGGAAATGTCCTATTTTACGGATTCCCCGAGGGCACCTCATAGGCTACAAGAGTAGGCAATGTGGTCACTTATCGTTTTCGAGCTGAATCACCATCTCTTTAATGAGAAACACACCGCAAGAGTCGCCACACGGCATATTTCGGTGTTAAAACGGAAATGTCCCATTCTACGGGTTCCCTGGGGGCCCCTCATAGGTTCCAGGCGTTGCCAATGTGATCACTTATCGATTTCAAGCGCATAATCATACATTTTGTGGAAAATCATGACGAAAGAGCCGCCGCACGACATATTTTGGTGATAATCGGGAATGTCCCTTTCTACGGGTTCCCCAAGGGCATCTCATAGGTTGAAGAGTGGCCAATGTGGTAACTTATTTATTTCGAGCAAATAACCATCTCTTTGGTGGGAAAACACACCGAAAGCGTCGCCGCTCGGCATATTTCGGTGCTAAAACGGAAATATCCCATTCTACGGGTTCCCTGGGGGCCCCTGGTAGACTCCAAGAGCGGCCAATGTGGTCAATTATCGATTTCAAGCGCATAATCATCTATTTTGTGGAAAATCATGACGAAAGAGCTGCCGCACGGCATATTTTGGTGTTAAAACAAAAATGTCCCCTTTTACGGGTTCCCCGGCATATTTTGGTCACCTCATAGACTCCAAGAGTGGCCAATGAGGTCACTTAGCGATTTCGAGCGCATTATCATCTACTTTGTGGAAAATCATGACGAATGAGCCACCGCACGGCATATTTTGGAGTTCAAACGGAAATATTCCTTTCTACGGGTTCCCCAAGGGCACCTCATAGGTTCCAAGAGTGGCCAATGTGGTCAATTATCGATTTCGAGCACATAATCATCTAATTTGTGGAAAATCATGACGAAAGAGCTTTCGCACGACATATTTTGGTGTTAAAACGGAAATGTCCCTTTTTACGGATTCCCCGGGGGCACCTCATAGGCTCCAAGAGTGGCCAATGTGGTCACTTAGCGATTTCGAGCGCATTATCATATATTTTGTGGAAAATCATGACGACAGAGCCGCCGCACGGTATATTTTGGTGCTAAAACGGAAATGTCCCCTCCTGCGGATTCCCCGGGGGCACCTTGCATGTACCAGGAGTGGCCAATGTGGTCACTTATCGATTTCAAGCGCATAACCATCTGTTTGGTGGAAAATCATGACAAAGGAGCCGCCACACGGCATATTTTGGTGCTAAAACGGAAATGTCCCCTCCTGCGGGTTCCCCGGGGGCACCTTGTTTGTACCAGGAGTGGCCAATGTGGTCACTTATCGATTTCAAGCGCATTATCATCTATTTTGTAGAAAATCATGACGACAGAGCCGCCGCACGGTATATTTTGGTGCTAAAACGGAAATGTCCCCTCCTGCGGATTCCCCGGGGGCACCTTGCATGTACCAGGAGTGGCCAATGTGGTCACTTATCGATTTCAAGCGCATAACCATCTGTTTGGTGGAAAATCATGACAAAGGAGCCGCCGCACGGCATATTTTGGTGCTAAAACGGAAATGTCCCCTCCTGCGGGTTCCCCGGGGGCACCTTGCATGTACCAGGAGTGGCCAATGTGGTCACTTATCGATTTCAAGCGCATAACCATCTGTTTGGTGGAAAATCATGATAGAAGAGCCGCCACACGGCATATTTTGGTGCTAAAACGGAAATGTCCCCTCCTGCGGGTTCCCTGGGGCACCTTGTTTGTACCAGGAGTGGCCAATGTGGTCACTTATCGATTTCAAGCGCATAACCATCTGTTTGGTGGAAAATCATGACAAAGGAGCCGCCACACGGCATATTTTGGTGCTAAAACGGAAATGTCCCCTCCTGCGGGTTCCCCGGGGGCACCTTGTTTGTACCAGGAGTGCCCAATGTGGTCACTTATCGATTTCAAGCGCATAACCATCTGTTTGGTGGAAAATCATGACGGAAGAGCCGCCGCACGGCATATTTTGGTGCTAAAACGGAAATGTCCCCTCCTGCGGGTTCCCCGGGGGCACCTTGCATGTACCAGGAGTGGCCACTTTCATCGGAAGCCCTCTCATGGACCATACATTACCGTTTTAAGAGAATCTATGAAGAATTAGCGATCGAAAGGCATATATGGAGCGATTTTTATGCTCCCCTTATATGACCGACAAGGTCCCCGTGGAAGTCGTTTCCCGGTGGCCATTGTCTCCAGAACCAGCATATCACCAAATAGCCACAAAATTGATGAGTTTATCTTTCGAACGGTATATAAACTTTGTAATTCGGTTATAATTTGACTGTTTTATCAGCATTTACTTTTCTGGGTCAATATGACCCCAACATCTCATTCGTAAGTTTTTTCTAATATCCGAAGAAGGTTAAATAAGGAATCATATCCACCATTGCCTTAATCCGGACATGCGCCTACTTTTAAATAAGTGATCACATTGACCATTGTTTAAGAGGTTTTCAGTCCTTGGCTGTCTTACCTCTTTAGTCAAAATATGAAAAGCATTGTTTTAATTGTTGGCAGAAGGCATGGATGGGCTCGTTCCAGGCATAATTGCTGCTCCTCGACTCCAGGAAAAGAAAGTTTCGGTGACGAAGCGGTCTTTGGGCGATTCTTCTTCTCACATCGAGTGATTCGATTCTTGAAAGACGACAGCATCCCTCGTTCGGTGCAAATTCCAATGGTCACGCCAACCAATGAAGCGTAGGGCATACCTTACAATTTTTTGAACCGGCTTCTATTAAAGCAATCTAACTGGCTTAAAAATGACACCAAACAACAGCATTCGATTCTAATAAAGATCTCACAATGGAGCAATAGAGAGATCTGAGACACATCAGATCCCCGAACCCATCAGCGATTTTGAACATAAAATCAAGTTGACGATTAGTTCTAGATATGATATCGTTATAATGTACACGGAATGTGAGAGCACTGTGTAAGATAACACCAAGGCTCTTAACTTGCTCAGCCCGTATAAAGATGCTGCCCGTTGAGGACGTAGTCGATTTCACTTCTTTTTCTGATGAAACGAGATATGCAACATTCAGCAAAATTTATTTTAGCACCGCTCTGTAAAGATGTTCACCATGTTTTGTGAGTAATAGCAGTCCGAGAAACATTTCACTATTTTGACAATTTTCGTGTAGTCAGCAAAACAGTAGTGGAGCAGTACTATAATTTCTCATTTCAAATGAGAGATGTCACGCGATGTTTATATAACCGCCACTTTCAATCCCTGTAAAAACGCGTTCTTATATCAATGAGGCTAACACGATGATACTTTTATGCCCAGGGAAGTCGAGACAATTTCCAATCCGAAAATTCCCTAGACCGGCACAGGGAATCGAACCCAGCCACCCTCAGCATGGTCTTGCTTTGTAGCCGCGCGTCTTACCGCACGGCTAAGGAGGGCCCCACATCCCCCATGAGAGGGATACTACAAAAACCTAAAAACATTCCGTGACAGAGCATAAAAGTGTGTAACATCTATTAAAAAATTTGGAAATTTTAATTTTAAAACAAAGTAGGGGAACGGTTCGCCACTTCATCTCATAGCTCCTATTTCCATCCCATCAAAAACAAAGCAATGGAAAGGAATTTGGTTTGTTTATTATTTTTGTGATTTTTTTCAGCAGTGAGCACGCACGTTAACAAAAAGAAGTGACGAATTTGGTGCCGTATTTCTTTGTTTAGCCATGAGATGGATATATGTACAGTGAGATGGAGATCGGAACAGTTCCCCTATATAATAATAATAGATCAAGCTAATAGTTGCTGAAAGTCTGTGATTCCAATAACTTAATTTTGAAGCAAAAATTCTGGAACATTCAGTAGAGAAGAGGAAGGGGCCGTATGCATCGTAGTGACTAGTGAACCGTGTACATGACGGCGGTTAGGGCCATTTAGACGAATTCCATTTGACCAAACATCATTTGGCCGAATGCCGTGTGGGCAAACAGTTGAAAAAATCCTCAGATTGCGAATAGAGAAAAGTACGAAATAAAAAGTTAATATATTTTTTTTCCTTTCTTCTTCCTTCTTCTTTTTTTCATTTTTCCTTCTTACTTCATCCTTCCTACTACTTACTTCAATCATCTTTTTTCTCACTAGACACTTTTTCCCGAGCAAAGTCTGAGAACATGATGAGATTTTAATGATTGATTGCTTATTTTGATTTCAGTTTGCTCACTTGTCATAATACGAGTTTGTACAATCCCATTGAATTCCACCACTTAATTGTATCTTGACAGATACGTATTTCGATCTAACAGTAAGGCGTTATCAGTGTCTCGTACTTGACTCGACTTTCAGTTTGCTGTTGATTTATAAATTATATGAATTGATTTTAGACTTTTGACTTATTTTGCTATCGAAAACCAATATCAAAATCAGTTTTCAATCTGCTCTCATGGAGAACACTTCATGCGTCTGCAATTTAGCAAAGATTTATTACTGATTCTACGCAGATGCTTGTTTCAGTTTCTAGTGCTTGAATTGAGATAGATGGTTTGCCAGTGAGTTTGCGTTACTTGGCCGAATCGTTTTTGCTTGCCTCTATCAAGCTGATACTTCCGAAAGCTGATGAATTATGGCCAGCGTTCATGCAACCGGACAGACAACACTTGTTAAACGATTTATAGTTCAGTAGCCTCGTTGATTGATGATCCACGCTGTAGAAGAAAAAATCCTTTGCAGCAATAATTACAAGTACTTTTGTTGGCTAGTTCAAAGTTGAACTTCAAACACGCATGAAAATGCATTGTTCCCAAAAAATCAATTTTATTTCTCTGCGGGAAATGGTAAATTCGAACAAGCTAAATACCTACCAAATATACTTTAATTATAGCTAATTTAAATATGAATTCCAGTCAGCTTGGATCGGTTTAATTTTTTTTGACAACCTTCGCAACATCATCCAAGTACTGCAACAATAATTCTCTTCCATATTGCGGTATCCGAACAAACATGCACCAGAAGAAACTTCTCCCAGATGTTTGCCTGAAATGTCACTGTCTCGCACTTGTTCCCCCTGGCTGATCGTCGGCAATATGACTCGGCGGGTGCGGTCGATTCGGAACGATTGCCAACAGTCACCGCCAATATCTTGCGGCCCTGTTTGACAGCCTACACTCTTGCCCGAATCAACCTCTGGCCGGGCTCTAGGGATTGTTATTTGTTGCGTTTA